>NW_025407863.1:150070-392059 GCF_003324165.1 Naegleria lovaniensis | reverse complement strand
CAACAATTCATCATGATCACTTTCAACCACTCACAATCACATGAAACACTTCCACAATGATGACCACAACGTGTCATGATGATAGAATGAATGACATGAACAAGAGAGGAGAGTTGTACCCTTCCTCAAGAAATGATCATTTCCGAGAAAAGCGAAGTGCTCCCATTCCATGAAACAATCATGCCAATGAATAAAACTGATGATCTGTTGTTTGAATGATCAGAACATCCATCCATATCAATTTCATGAAGTTCTGTGAAGTGCTTGTCTCGATCGTACTTTTCAGCTCTACCATAGAGCCATCAGCACACTTCACTTGAATACCATTCATGACATGACCATCACTTTGAACTGAACCAACGATCAATTCCATGGTTTCTGATCACTGTAACAACATTCCGATCATCAGATTCATTCCATGATCATCACATCCAACGGAACCAGTTCACTACAATTCTAACCGCTACTATTTGATGATTATCATTTCCATGTGTATTCATACACACAAAATATTCCTGATGAATGTTGACCATGATGTACACATTCGATGTGATCAATATAAATATGACATGATGATGAATGGAAACATGACCCGATGTTGATGATGATCCTGTCAAAAATGCAGGGAGTTTTGGCTTCATTTTTTTTTAATTTTTTTTTGAAAAATTTTCATTTCATTTTTGACCTCGATGAAACTCCTTTAAACTTGATTTTCTCGAAAACTACCCTAAACCTGATCGAATGCTCTATCATGACCCCATTATTTTCGTGAGATCTACAAAAAAGGTGTCGCTTAAATTCTATCAAAAATTTGACACCTGTCACCATTTGTTGAACTACTCAACCAACTTAGCTCACTATCCAATGATGTCGCTAGCACGAATGTACTACTCTTCAAAATCTATCGAATGATGTGCTTGGATCAAGCTCAACATCAAAGATGACGAAAACCCCGACCATGCACGAGAGGTCTACTTTAAGCGAGTACAGTTCAATAATTACCCATAATTAACGGATGAAAGTCATATCAACACATAGATATACCTCCATCCCCGACGATTTCATAAAAATTAAAAATCCCATGATTAAGCATGTCGAAAAATTAAGATTACAAGTCAAGGCGGTCACCTATCCAAACCCAACCTATCCAAACCCAAGAGTAAACCCAAAGTAAACCCAAAGAGTAAACCCAAAGAGTAAACCCAAAGAGTGGAATTTTTATCAAACCCATGTAAAAAGACTAAGACCAAGAAGGTTTGTTAATTTTAATTGTCCTTAATCTTTTTTAATTAACCCTTATCTATGTTATAAAATCTTAATATAATTAATTAACCCTCAATCCATTAATGACTGTAACTAACCCTCAAATCCTTAACTATTTTTTATGAACCCTTACTATTTCAAATCACCATTTTTCAATTTACTCAACAATTATAAATACACAATAAACCAAACTTTATCAACATGCAACACTCACATCAAAGGACAGTTCATGAGTGTTTCGTGATACCATCACTCTCATGTATCCATATATACATTTATGCTCACAATTTTTTCGAACACTCATACAACACCATACATTCAACCATTCATAACACTTCAAAATGATATGACATGTACTACAACATGAGTACTTCACGATAATGATAGAATATTACACATTCACATCAAAAATCTCATCCATCATACCATCGTGTTTAATGCCAATAGTCGGAACTTTACTCAACATATACAACTGATGAACCAACTCGATCACTGTCATATAATCACACATCATCATGGTAATCAAATTCAGCATGTTGAACACACAATTGGATTCATTATTGTATCACTATTCGCGAACAGTATTATTCATCGCTTTGCTGAAAATGAATATTGAAAACAATCTGAAATGACATGAAAAACGTTGAGGAGACAAACACTTCTGTCGAAGGGCTATCTATGATCCTAAACACTTCAGTCATTTCAACATCTATCCTTAAATAGAATAATACTTAACAAAGACTTACAACCAATTTTTAATTTTAAAAAAAACATCAACAATGCTTCCATCAACATCAAACAACAAACGAGGAGTAAAACGTAAAGCAACTGTAACGGAGTCATCAAGTTTGAATCAATTGACAGAAGAAGATGAGTTTAATTTGTTGTACAACGATGATCCGTTCAGTTGGAACTTATCAACCACAAAAAAAATACATCGACCACCATCAGGAGCTGGTGAGAATATCAATGACCCTGTAATCATTGACGATGAGACGGACATGATTGATACAAGTGACGAGGACGATTTGGAAGAGTTGATCGAAGAGAATGATGATCAATTTGATGATGATGATGATGATTTCGAGGAATTTAGCACAACTGATGAGGAGAGTGCTTCCGATTCTGATGATAATGAATCTTCTGATGCTCATAATTACAAACACACACTAGAAGCAATGAAGTTCATCATCAATCACAAGATTCTTCCATCAGGGTTCAAACTACAAGGAAACAAGCAAGTTTTGTACTTGTTTGTGCTCAAGAAAGACGGAAATGCTCGATTACCAAATGATCAACGTCATCGTTATTTACCTTTTTGTACTCCATCGTATTCGTTCGCATGGATACACTGTAAAACCTGGAAAAATTCTCAAGGAGTGTACGAAAAATATTATAGGTCCAATTTAGTACCATTTCGTGCTATTCATGACCCACAAAAGAAAATGAAATTATACATTGAACAAGAAATGCGTGAAGAAGTCATTGAGTGTGATAAACAATTGAACCACATGACATGTCTTTCAACAAGAGTACAACTTCACTCATCCAACAACAGAAACATTAATAACCATCTCAATGGATCAAGGGAGAAGTATCAATATCAATACAGGCCAATCCCTAATCCTCCAGGAGGGAAGTTGATAATTCAGCCGTCTCAAGAACTTATTGGCAAATGGAAAGATAAATTCAAAGAAGACTTCCCTGATGAAGATTTGATATATGAATTCAAATCATCGAACCAAGAAGCCTCGTTGAAAATTAATCATTTAGATCCATCAGAACACAATGACAATGAGAACGAATCTGTGAAATTAATTAGTAACAACGTTGCACGGTTATTTTTGACCGGACATATAGAAAAGTGGTTGAACAATCGAAGCAACAAACAGAAATCCAAGACTCTTAAAATGAGATTCAATCAGCATGGACTAGCTCACATTGAATGGTTGAAAGAACAATTTCCTCAAATTGATGACATATGCACTTATGTATTCAATACAGTCAACTCTAAATCAAGAAAGAAAAAGAAGAAGAATGGTTTTTTAGAAAGTGAAGAGACTTTCCTATCAGGACTCTCAATATTTCTGAATTATGCAATCTTTGTACTCAACAAGCTTCTCATTCCAGAGGATTTCTTTCAATATTTTCTTGATACAACCATTTTAGATTCGTACTTATTTGCATTGAACGATGATGAACAACTTCAATATCTTTCTCCTAACACTAGAAGAAGAAAAGTAGAAGCCCTTTCTATAGTGTTAAATTATTTATCTCAAACAAGATCTTTAATTCATAATTTTGACATTGGTTCAAAATTAATGGAAGCCAAGAGTACTGTTAATACATACTACACCAAAACGAACAAAGAACGAGATGAATGGCTCGCTATGACACATGCAATGTCACATCTACAAAGATATGGCAAATACATGACTCCAAATAACTTTTGGAAATGCATTAAGAGATCATATCATATAATCCTTGCATGGACTAAAATGTTTTATAGTGAACAATTTACTCAAGAGCAGAAACTCAAGCTTGTCACATCCAAAGGAAATCAATTTATGGAAAATTTCATTTTTTGGTTCAGCATGTACACTTACGCGAATCGTGCACAAGTTTATTATCAAAGCTTAATGAAGGATGTAAAATGTTTTGAATTCAAAGATCCTGTCACACAAGAACAGTATTATCAATTCTATTTCATTTTCGATACAGTTAGAAATGCTCAAAAGATGCACCGAACACCAGATGAAGCTTGTTTTCCTTTAGGTATTGCTAATTGCTTGCTGATCCACTTCTATACTGAATTCCTACCAATTTATATTGATTCACATGATCATGAAAAACTAGCATTAGCTTATACTCCATCAAAAACACCCATAACAATTCATAATTCAAGAGGAAAAGGCTTTCGAGAGCTGTTGAAGCGAGTAACAAAGGAACACGGTAAAGTTGCACTCAACAACCAATTAATAAGAACACATTATAACTCTCACATAAAAGATTTGAAAAACCTATCAGCCAAAGATTTGGTCATCCTAGACAAAGGAATGAATCATTCTAGAATCACAGCAGACAAACATTATAGAATTTTTCAACAACCATCAACTGAAAATGGAAATTCAATCATCGACAACCAAATCAATGACAAAAACTATTCTACAATCCATCACAAAGAATTTCAAAAAAGGTTTATCACAAACCTTTTAGACATGAATTTGACAGAATCCGAGATTTTACATCTCGAACACTTTGTAGAGTTTTTAAAATCTAAACGAACTAGCAGTAACCATGACGAAATTGAGTATGAATAAATTGTGACAATAAAATATGATACCGTCCTTAAATAAATGCAATCAATTAATCGTTTTCCAATGATTCAGCCACTTGATTTTCGCAAGAGATCCAAATCCGGTAGTATGAGTTCAATAATTCTGGACAAAATTCAAAAACTAAATGACCTGAACATTGACACATACCATCCACATATACCATACATTTCAGATGCGCTGATCATGAAAATCATTGAATTAATTATTTGTTATCAATATAGCCACCATGAACCAACATGCTCTCTATGAAAAAGAACAAAACATGACATGAATGAATTCTTCAATCACACAAGGCATCACAGCATTCCACAAAATGAATAACAACACTATTGAAGAAGGTCAACACAGGGATCATTGCAACAACTCAAGAAAAAAACTATGTCTCACACTGTAATGCTCTTCATGACGAAATCTTCTCAGGTGCTCAACAATGATGTATTCTTGACATGAACAAATACAACAATTAATGTCAATGTGTTGTCCACCGTGTCGTCTACCATAAAAAACTATCTATATCATTCTCAACCCAACTCTTCAAAAATTAATTAATAATCATCTTCTTCAGTTCTCAGGTGGCTCATTCCAAAATCAACTCGTATAGATAAATTCCCCAAATTTCAAAATAACAATATCATACTATATAATATCTTATAAAGTCACTGTGATATTCTTGTAATTATTCAACATCGTAATATCACGTGAAAAAGAAAAATGAATTGAAAGAGTGAAACACCACTTCCACAAGTTGATGAATCAGTGAGTGCAATCAACATGGATGTGTCATACTCATCATGACGAACATGTTGATATGTATTGTTCATGACAAACTCACTCTCGGAAGGACATGGTATTAAACCACCACAACATTCATCATGATACTCCACCAATTATGATCATATCCATCATCAATAGTCATAGAAATACTCTCCACAATGTATTATACAACATTGCAATCATTGGTTTATCGAAAAACTGAACCAGTCAATTGTTATAAAATGTTCATTCAATCATACAACAATACATACCAACAACAATTCATCATGATCACTTTCAACCATTCATAATCACATGAAACACTTCTACAATGATCATCACAACGTGTCATGATGATAGAATGAATGACATGAACAAGAGAGGAGAGTTGTACCCTTCCTCAAGAAATGATCATTTCCGAGAAAAGCGAAGTGCTCCCATTCCATGAAACAATCATGTCAATGAATAAAACTGATGATCTGTTGTTTGAACGATCAGAACATCCATCCATATCAATTTCATGAAGTTCTGTAAAGTGCTTGTCTCGATCGTACTTTTCAGCTCTGCCATAGAGCCACCATCACACTTCACTTGAATACCATTCATGAAATGACCATCACTTTGAACCGAACCAACGATCAATTCCATGGTTTCTGATCACTGTAACAACATTCCGATCATCAGATTCATTCCATGATCATCACATCCAACGGAACCAGTTCACTACAATTCTAACCGCTACTATTTGATGATTATCATTTCCATGTGTATTCATACACACAAAATATTCCTGATAAATGTTGATCATGATGTGCACATTTGATGTGATCAATATAAATATGACATGATGATGAATGGAAACATGACCCGATGTTGATGATGATCCTGTCAAAAATGCAGGGAGTTTTGGCTTCATTTTTTTTTAATTTTTTTTTGAAAAATTTTCATTTCATTTTTGACCTCGATGAAACTCCTTCAAACTTGATTTTCTCGAAAACTACCCTAAACCTGATCGAATGCTCTATCATGACCCCCATTATTTTCGTGAGATCTACAAAAAAGGTGTCGCTTAAATTCTATCAAAAATTTGACACCTGTCACCATTTGTTGAACTACTCAACCAACTTAGCTCACTATCCAATGATGTCGCTAGCACGAATGTACTACTCTTCAAAATCTATCGAATGATGTGCTTGGATCAAGCTCAACATCAAAGATGACGAAAAACCCGACCATGCACGAGAGGTCTACTTTAAGCGAATACAGTTCAATAATTACCCATAATTAATGGATGAAAGTCATATCAACACATAGATATACCTCCATCCCCGACGATTTCATAAAAATTAAAAATCCCATCATTAAGCATGTCGAAAAATTAAGATTACGAGTCAAGGCGGTCACCTATCCAAACCCACAACATTGAGCAACACTTCAAAATGATAGGACTCACACTATGACATGAGTACTTCATGATCATGAAAGAATATTTAATATACAAAACAAAGATGTCATCCACCACAACATCAAACTTTATTGTAATGATTGAAACATTGCTCAACACATACAATTGATGGATCAACACACTCACTATCAAGTGATCACACCATCATGACAAGCATGTTTATCAACTTGAATGAACATTCAAACAACTATGTTTCATCTCATCACTCTTCATAAACAACTTTGAACGCTCATCGGTTGAGTGATCGCATCGAACATGATAGACGTATCCAATACGGTTGAAGGACACATCTACGATCACTACAAATGATTTCAATCATGATTCCGTCATCACAACACCAAACAACACTGATCAATCACAACAGTATTTTTTTGGATAAATTCTAAATGCGGAAGTATAGGGTTAGTAAATCCAGACAAAATTCAAAATCAAGATGACATGAACATTAACGCATATCAACCACATATACGATACATTTCACATGCACTGATCATGAAAATCACTGAATTAACTCTTTATTTTCAACATAGCCATCATGAATCAACACAGGCTATCCATGAAAGAGTGTCAAATGTGACATGAGTGAATCCTTCCATCACACAATGAATCACAACACTCCACAACATCAATAATAACACAATGGAACAAGATCAACACATGGATGATTGCAACTATTCAAAAAAACAACCATGTCTCACATTGTAATGCACTTCATGACAAAATCTTCTCAGGTGCTCAACAACAATACATTCTAGACATAAACAAATACAACAATTAATATCAATGTGTTGTACACCATCTCATCTACCATAAAAAACTATCTACATCACTCTCTGACAATCTTCAAAAATTAATTAATAATCATTTTCAACACAGCTCATGTGCTCATAACAAAATCAACTCATATGATAAATTCACAAATTTCAAAATAACAGTATCCTAGTGTAACAATCATAAAAATCACTGTGATATTCTTGTAATTGCTCAATATCGTAATATCATGTGAAAAAGAAAAATGAACTGAAAGAGTGAAACACCACTTCCACAAATTGATGAATCAGTGAGTGAAACAACATGGATGTATCACACCCATCATGACGAACATGTTCATATGTATTCTTCATGACAAACTCACTCTCGGAAGGACATGGTGTCACATCACTACGACATTCATGATGATACTCCACCAATCATGATCATATCCATCATCAATAGTCATATAAATACTCTCCACAATGTATTATACAACATTGCAATCATCGGTTTATCGAAAAACTGAATCAGTGAATTGTTATAAAATGATCATTCAATCATACAACAATACATACCAACAACAATTCAGTATGATCACTTTCAACCAATCACAATCACATGAAACACTACTATAATGATGATCATAACGTGTAATGATGATAGAATGAATGACATGAACTAGAGAGGAGAGTTATACCCTTTCTCAAGAAATGATCATTTCCGAGAAAAGCGAAGTGCTCCCATTCCATGAAACAATCATGTCAATGAATAAAACTGATGATCTGTTGTTTGAATGATCAGAACATCCATCTGATACAATTTCATGAAGTTCTGTGAAGTACTTGTCTCGATCGTACTTTTCAGCTCTACCCTAGAGCCACCATCGCACTTCACATCACACAAAGCCATGAAATGATCATCACTTTGAACCGAACCAACGATCAATTCTATGGTTTCTGATCACTGTAACAACATTCCGATCATCAGATTCATTCCATGATCATCACATCCAACGGGAGCAATTCACTACAATTCCAACCAGTACTATTTGATGATTATCATTTCCATGTGTATTCATACACACAAAATATTCCTCATAAATGTTGATCATGATGTGCACATTTGATGTGATCAATATGAATATGACATGATGATAATGAAACATGACCGATGTTGATGATGATCACCTCAAAAATCAGGAAGTTTGGCTTCATTTTTTTTAATTTTTTTTGAAAAATTTCATGTCATTTTTGACCTCGTTGAAACTCCTTCAAACTTGATTTTCTCGAAAACTACCTAAACCTGATCGAATGCTCTATCATGACCCCCATTATTTTCGTGAGATCTACAAAAATGGTGTCGCTTAAATTCTATCAAAAATTTGAAACCTGTCACCATTTGTTGAACGACTCAACCAACTTAGCTCACTATCCAATGATGTCGCTAGCACGAATGTACTACTCTTCAAAATCTATCGAATGATGTACTTGGATCAAGGTCAACATCAAAGATGACGAAAAACCCGACCATGCACGAGAGGTCTACTTTAAGCGAATACAGTTCAATAATTACCCATAATTAATGGATGAAAGTCATATCAACACATAGATATACCTCCATCCCCGACGATTTCATAAAAATTAAAAATCCCATCATTAAGCATGTCGAAAAATTAAGATTACAAGTCAAGCTGGGCACCTATCCAAACCCATGGATTATAGTCAGAACCGAAAGAAAAAACATGTTATTACCAAATGAAACCAAACACAGCTGTTTCAATTCATGAATAGTATGAAAAACAAAAAGACGTTTGTTGTTAAAATTTCATGGCCACCGAAGAATGGAAAAAAACGATATGAATTGCGAAAAATGTGTGACAATGAGTCTTGAAAAGTTCGAAAAAGCAAGGTTACAAGAACTTGTCGCAACTAGTCTCGAAAAGAAAAGTCGAAAATGAATGTTGTAACCTCGCAAGACTTGAGTGTTTTTCATTCTTTCAAAGACTCTGGTTGCATGTTTTTCGTAACGACAAAAAAATGGCTCTCTCTCTTCAATCATCATCGGAAGCATCTAAATCGCAAATGATGGCAATCCATGCACAACTCTATCGTCCAGAGAGTGTTTTTGTTTCATCCAATGATGAAGTTTACATTGCAGATACTTTGAATCATAGAATTAGAAAAGTTATGACGAATGGAATGATCACAACCATTGCAGGAAATGGAACTGAGGATATAATGGAGACAATCAATTGGCAACAAACGCACAGCTGAATTGTCCAAAGAGTGTTTTTGTTTCATCCAATGATGAAGTTTACATTGCAGATACCTTTAATCATAGAATTAGAAAAGTTATGAAAAATGGAATGATCACAACCATTGCAGGAAATGGAACTGGAGGATATAATGGAGACAATCAATTGGCAACAAACGCACAGCTGAATTGGCCAAAGAGTGTTTTTGTTTCATCCAATGATGAAGTTTATATTGCAGATACCTCGAATCATAGAATTAGAAAAATAATGAAAAATGGAATGATCACAACCATTGCAGGAAATGGAATTGAAGGATACAATGGAGACAATCAATTGGCAACAAATGCACAACTCAAAGAACCATACAGTGTTTTTGTTTTATCCAATGATGAAGTTTATATTGCAAACTATAACAATAGAATTAGAAAAATAATGAAGAATGGAATGATCACAACCATTGCAGGAACTGGAATTGAAGGATACAATGGAGACAATCAATTGGGAACAAATGCACAACTCAATTATCCATACAGTGTTTTTGTTTCATCCAATGATGAAGTTTATATTGCAGACACCAAGAATCATAGAATTAGAAAAATAATGAAGAATGGAATGATCACAACCATTGCAGGAAATGGAACTCGAGGATATAATGGAGATAGCCCCTATCAACCATCCCTTTCACATTTCTCTCCTTTCATTTCACACATTTCGAAGCATGAAAGAGACATGATTCCCAACACCAAACTCATTGTTTTTCAACCACTTTTTGAAAAACTTTGTCCTCATTTTCATTCCACCATTTTGAAAGATTTGAATTTACTTTCTGACATGTCTTGTCGTGAACTTGAATTGATTCAAAATGTCATTGATTTTGTTTTATATGATCCAGATACGATTGTGGAACCTATAATGATTTCTGAAATTATTGAATACTTGTACATTTTGGGTCTTGCTCACGGTGAATTCATGGAATTGAAAAACTATTTAATTTCGATATTATTGAAGAAACACATGACTTCTGATCATGTCATTGATACGTTATTGATGATTGAACAACACTTGACAAAACAACCCTCTCATTCCATCATGACTAAGTTGAAGAAATATTGTTTGGAATTTATTCAAATCAAATTAAGGGAAGGATTGAATATTATGACAGACCCAAGACTCATTCCTTACAATGTTGAAATTCTTGAAAAAAGTTCAATTACAAAGATATCTCCCATCGTTCTTGAAGAGTCAACTGAAAATACAATATCACCAAACGAAATGATCAAGTCATTGTGGAATGACAAACGTACGAGTGACATTCGAATCAAACTCTCTCATAAGAACGACCATTCATTTATTTATGGTCATCGAACCATATTGAGTTCTCGTGGAAAACTTTTTGAAGCCATGTTCAACAGTGGATATGAATTGGAAGATCTGAAATATGATGAAAAAGATGAAATTTTGACACTCATTCCTTCCACACCTGAAGATGCAATGAATTTGGAATATATTGTCAAATATTGTTATGATCAATTGGAGCAGATTGAACCAGAACATGCCATTTCACTCATTTTAACAGCTTCAGCAAATGAAATGTCAGAATTAGTTTCTCTTGCATTCAAATCCATTCAAATTGATTGCAATAATTATTTTGAAATTGCCAATTCATTGGATTTTGAAAATGATTTATTTTCAGAAGTGATTCAAATCATGATTGATTTTGGAGTGAATCACAGACATGAATTATTCAAAGAAAATTCTGATCTTGATCAATTACCTGCTTCTCTTTCACTCAAATTGTTGAGAGAGTTTGAAAACTTGTAATTATTAGCTCTGACATCTCGGCTCCACTAAAAAGTTAACTTGTATATATATTATATATATAGAAAATGTTATATATTCCATAGTGTGAAGCAAGCAAGCACCAACTGTGATCAAATCAGTTGTTATCACAACTTGTCTGGTCGTCACAGAAGGCAATTCTATAGGTGTTCGTACATCAAGCTGAAACATGAAGGGTTGAAATAAGGTCGATGTAAAAAGTACACCTTATTTCAACCCAAGTTCGAATACCAATCAGAATGTAAAATTCTTTTTGAATTGTCTCCATCTTGTTGATTAACTTGCCTTTGAAGAAATATCTGAACGTTTACACCTAATTGCGTAACTACTTTTCCATTAAATTGAAGCATGGTTTTGATGCTCCATCTGTGAATATTAAAACCAAAACCTTATTTCAGCTGATATTTCTATTGACCTCATCATGGAAGTTTTTGTCACCGCGAGTTCTCACTGAAAATGTCGGCGAGTTTTCGTTTTCCCGCCGAAAATTTCGGCAAGCACATTCGACAAACGATTTCTCGTTGAACACAGAGGTTCAGCTGGTACAAGCATAACCAACACTCCAAAACATGCACCTCTACAAGTACCAACTATTGTTTGATTGTAGTTTCTTGTTTCAGTAGAGTAATCATCTGTTTGAGGCCTGTACGAGCAGCTGAAGCTTTGGAGAGCAACTTTGCACTTGGACTTGGCAACCACTTCCCCCAACAACCTCGGATTTGTTCATCTTTGATGATTGTATATTGACCAGTCTTGTTGTTAAATTTTTGAATAGTGTGATGCACAGTCATGTAAACCTCTCCTTGCGAAGTCACGAACATGGACGAAGGAGGAGGATACTCCATGCCCGGAACTGCTTGAGAAACTTTTCCATCCTCGTATGAAACCTTTACAAAATCATTCAGAGTTGCAATGTAGAGTAAAGCACCAACTCCACCTCCTTGAGCCATGTGAACATAAATGGGCTGAGAATTGATCTGCAGCAGATCCATATTGTCCTTGACTTCCAGAGGTTGGGCCAGTCTTTACCAAAACATGTACCACTCTAGTTGCCACATCAAGTTTGTTGATTTGTCCTCTACCTTCAAAAAAGACATCGCCATTCGATGCAACCCAAAGTCCACCGTTATAACCAACAGTGCATTCAGGTCTGTATTTTGGACATACTGCAACAATGGTTCCATTCACAAGTACTTTCCGAATTCCTTCAAATGTGTCAGAAATATAAATTTCATTTTGCCTTTCAAAGACCGATAAGGGACTACTGAAAGAAGTATTCACAGCAGGAACTCCATTCTTTACATCGTCCTCAGATAATGGATAGATACCGTTATCAGCTACTGTGGAAATAATTCCATTGTGAACTTTTCGAACTCTATAATTACCTGCATCCACAAATAACATATTTTGCAACCATGGAAATGAGGATTCCAATAAATGAACCGATTGAGGATGACTAATTAACACTTGAAGCCAATTAGAAGGATAACCATCTCCTCCAAATCCATTCAAACTTCCAGAGGGTTGTCCCACCACTGTCAACCATGTTCCATTTGTCAAAATCTTATTGATTCGATTTTGTTCATCTGAAATAAACACCTCGTTGCTAGTGACCTTAGTGCGACGGAGGGTCTTGGTACTACTACTAACATGTTGGTTAATACTATTCTTTTTCATGATCTTGCCGCATGCGTTTGTTCTCTGTAGTTGCGGCAAATGATCCTACTCGCACCTCGATTCCAGTGTGGAAATGCGAAAATTTACTAACTGGAATGATGGTTGGTTCGAATCTCCCGAACATGCACCGATTTGCTGCTCATGCCCGGCAAATCACTAGTAATTTGTTGTTAGTAAGTTTACCAAGAGAAATACTTATTCTAACACTTGTGTACTTGATGTACGATCATATTCTTACTATTGCACCTTGTCAGTTCAACACACGATTCATCTTCCCAATTCTCAATATTGGTAACGAGCAAAGTTTTCAATTTAGGAGCACTTAAGGTTGAAGGCAAATGTAGAAATAGATTTCCAACAGTGGTAATTTTCATAAATACCAAGTTGGAAAGATGTTTGGTTGCCACAACTTTGCATTTTTCACAATTACTAATTTCTAAATATTCTAACAGTGGAAAGGTGTCAAGATTTAACTCATCAACAAAACAGTTACTTGTATCAATATCTTGCACCGCTCCAAGAGTAATAATGTCTCCTTGTAGACGGTCATGGTAAAAAGAGGAATGGTTCATCAAAGTAATTCTATTCAATACCAAGCGTGTTAATAGAGGCATGGATGACCATTTGATAAAACAATGATCACTGAATCCAGTTGCGTAATGTGTTCTCTCTATTTCCAATGACGTCAAGTGTTGACAGTGTGCAATATTATACGCATTTGAACCGAGTAAAAAACAAAGTGAAGATACTTGGTCCGAATAACAATCAAAAATTTGTGGAGTGTCTTCAATTGGAGTCCAGAATTGTTGCTTGTTGAGGAATTCATTAATATCAATCTCTAAATGATCACTCGCTGGAAAAACAGCTTTTCCATGATATGAAGTAAAGTTGGAAATATTATTCACTTCCAACTCTACGCTTTCTGTGATCACCAATAATGAAAGAAATCTCATAAAATTACTTCTCACACTTTCCTGCATAATTTCTGCGTCAATACTATAAATTTTGAGAATCTTAACAGTTGATCCTTTAAAATTCGTTTGCGAGAGAAGCGAAAAGAGTTTTGTCGAAAATTGGAAATGCAACGTTCCAATTTTGCTAATGTAAAACCTTTCTATTAGTAAATCCAAATATCCAATCTCAAAAGTATCACATTCCTTGAGTTCAATATTTAGATATGTAATTGTTTGGCCATAAGGTCCGAGACTTATATTTTCTATGCGCTCCTGATTTTTGATCACTAACTTCTGAGTGTTTCCACAAAGTTTCAAATTCTTGAGATTGGAAAGATTATCAATTGAAATATCCGTACAATGGAGAGTTCTAATAGAATGAATAGAAGAATTATCTGATAACGTAATAGTTGCATATTGGAAAAAGTGACAGCTTTGTAGATGGGTGTTCATACAAAGCTGTTTCAATGGAAAATCTTGAAGGCAAACATGTTCTAACGTTGTAAGTGGTTTTTGCTTTTCCGTAACTGATATGGTAGAACTTGAAATTAATCGTCTAAGGTTTGGCAATTCAACACCATCCAAAATCAAGCTGTTGCAATGTTTGATCACCAGGCTCGTTAAGTTTGGAAAATGAAAATCTTCTGTGAGAATAAAGTTACCATGTTGTGCAGATATACATAATTCTTGAATGGTGTTGGCTAAGTTGAACATTGCATTCTTTGAGAAAAAATCATGAAAAAAGGTTCCTGAATGAAAGACATTACAGTGATACTTTCTAATCTTTGTAAAATGATCTTCAAAATAGTTAATAAATGCACGACACTTTTTCTTTGAAAACCCCGATGCATGAATGTCCATTCCAAAACATCCAAACGTCTTTAACTGAGAACATGAAGAGAAAATATGTCTCACTTGTTCTACAGTGAGCTCAGAATCAACAGTAAAATGTTCAATTGTATCTTTTCCCCAATCTAAGAGAATATCTCGAATGAATTGAGAAATTTTTGATCCTTCTATTACCAGACTCTTTAAATTTTTCAACTTTGGTAGAGAGATTTTGGCCAAAGAAAGATCAAACTCCTTCTTGATCTCAGCTTGAAATCGTAAACAGTCACTAAATCTAATTTTCTCTACAATGATCAAGTGTTCAACACATGGAAACTCATCAATAAAAAGACCCAACATTTCAAAAAATATTTTCTCATGAATACATGGAATAACCAACTTTTTCACCATTACCCTACAATTATCTTCTCCAAAAACACACTTCATAAAATGAATGAATGCTTTGGCTACCTCGAGCTCCAAAGAATAGCAATACATATTTGAACGTTTTTTTGGTTTCACAAAGGTTGAAGTATTTGAAAAGATTTGAGAAGACTCTACATCGAGCACCGATGAAAAATACTGATGGTCATATGGAACTTCAAGCACAGGAAGACCAAAGGAGGATTTTTGTTGATCATTTCCACACATAACGAATTTGAGCATATTTGCAGTGTAGGCTCGTATATGATATTGCAAAAACATGTTTTGTCTAATTTTGTTACGGAGTTTTTTGTTGACACCACTTATCGGAATCAATCGATGAGCCAACTCGAGATCATTTAAATTTAAAAAAGAATTCTTGGTTTTAACATCATTGTAATGTGAGAAGCCAATATACTCTAAAGTATCCACTGCAAAATATCGATCCTGATCGGTGGTATTCAGCATGGGGATGGCATTTTCTTCGTCGTGATGATTGTCTGGTAATATCACCGTCCCGAGCAAGAAGCTGCATACATGAGCTAAAATTTCTTCTGGTAAGTTGTCGAGCGAGTAATCGAATGGAGGATGTGTTGTGAACATTTTTTTCAAAAGTTTAATGAAAGTTGCAAACGGATTTAAATTGATTCACTTGTCATTTCAAAATTTACTAGTTCCAATTTGAACGTGTGTGAGGCAGCATTGTTGGCTAAAAATTGTTCTTTATACATGAATCATTCACAGAAGGAGGTCCCTTGAAAATTGAAGGTATTTGGAAAGATGTACGAATCTCTTTGCAAGAGCGACTGTTGTTAGCCCAAGATTGCAACAACACAACGGTTGAAGTTCCATCTATCAAATCAAACACACCAACGTACTCTATGGTGAATTAATGAGTGTCACTCTTAATTTCACAAAATCTTTACAAAATTAAAAAGACTTCACAACAAAACACACCAGGGGCGAGACGCAATCAACACACCAACAAACTTGCTGGAGAATTTTGGCTCGAAGTTAAACCACTCGCAAAATACGTATCTTTGCAATCCAAAGGCCACGCAAGCAAAAAAAATCACAGGAGGCTGTTTTATCTTCATCATCTTCCGATCTGTTGTGATTGTGCTCACCGTCTGGTTTCTGTACTTGTACAAACACAACAACAATAACAATGAATAACAGTACACAACAACAACATTTCCCACTACAAAAACTCGTGTTGGGAGAGGTGAATGCTCTCATTTTGGGCATGCGGAATGTACATTCCATGAGATTTTCCAATCGATATAGATTTGTAAGTGTGATGATGATTGCTAGCAATTCGTTATTTACAGTTGATGAATGGATTACATTGTGCCCGATGTGGTTTACATGAAAATATTCATATGCAAATCATCATCATATGCGTAATATTACATTCAACAATAATAATACCTAAATGAATAATCAAGCAATATGAAAATATAACAAGACAACAAGGAGCTGTAGGAAATGAAAGTTCAATCCTCATCGGAATGAGAAATTTACGAGAGAGGATCAGCAGCAATTTGACGTGGCAAACGTTATCAACAATGGACATATTGCAACCGTTCTTTGCCATCATAAAATCCGAAGATACAGAAGGCAGACTCACATCAATGGCTTTGCGATCACTTCAAAAATTCTTGGAATTTCCAGGTTTTATTGGTAGGTTTGCATCCTTCTTGCTAATTATTGTTTCGCTCATTGTTTTTTTGTGAATAATTTTGCCAAGAAACAGGAGTATCACAATCTACTCCGAACAACAACACGGAAGACTCAAAGACGATTATTGAAGAAATAGTAACAAGCGTACAACAATGTCAATTTGAATTTAATGCAACAGATGCTGGATCTCTGTCTGAATCAGGAGGTCCAATTATTTTGGATCATTCATTGGGGAGTGGTTTAGGATCAATTGCATCTATTTCTTCAGAAACATCTCTCCTTGAATCAGTTCTCATCCAAATTATCAATACATTTTTATGTTGTATCAAAAGTGAGGCAGGAAAATTATTGGATGAGTCAACAATCTTGGAGATTTTAAAAAGCGTCTTGAGGATTGGAAGAGAAACACGTCCCTCCACAGGTAAGTCAACCAAGCACAATATTTAATTTTAACTGTGTAAAGATTCTTTGAGAAAAACTGCTGAATTAGCAATTCATGAGATGGTAACAATTGTGTTTTTGCGAAGATTAAATGAATGTCCCAATGAATCATCCACAATGGGAGAAATAATTTTTGAATTTATTTGTGAAATGTGTGACATTTACAGTACGTCGTCTGTTGTGTCGGATAACACTTCACAGCCATCCATGAAATTAGGATCAAGTACCAACTCCATATCAACAACAGTGAATAGTATTGGAACAAGATATTTAGGCATTAACCTGGCTTGTCATGTGATTGAGCTATTAGGAGATCGTTTAACGCTCTCCAGTTACAAGAATATATTAAGTATGATCTGCAATCACTTATGCCGAGCATTGTTACGAAATGTGAACATTTCTTATCAAACAATTTTGTTCTTATCAAACGGTGAAATGATGTTTAGTGGAAGTACTCAATCTGGACTTGGCTCAAGCTCTACCATAACTTCAAGCATTCTTGGTGCGGCAAATGGAGGAAATCTCCAGCCTACCCACTCTAATTATGGAAATAATCTCATGCTTCTTTCAGCAGCTTTGAAGTGTTCAATTACTTATTTGTTCAGTTTATCTAACATTAGAAGTTTTTTACACGAACAAATTGCAGCTATTCTTCTTTCATTACTTCAACACCTCCCTCCCTCTCAACAACAATATGGATCAAGTTCAAAAAAGAGTCAATTTTCTAACTCACCAATTTTGGGAAATAGTTCAATATTTTTACCTTTTGAACTGCAAGAATTAATTTTAGAATATCTTGTAGAAGTTTGCAGAGACTCCAACTTGATTGCATTCTTGTATCGTCATTATGATTGCTATGGATGTTTTGACAAGAATCAAGCCAATATCAATGTAAATACGGTACCCAATCTTTTTGAGCACATTTATTTATATCTCAACAGCTATATTGGATTGAATAGCTCTGTTACTGGAAACATGACGGGAAGCCCTTCAACTCAAACTAGCACAGTTGGAAATACCATTCAGTTAGGTCAGGGTGGTTCAACTAATTTAAACAACTTTGGAAGCAGTGTATCTCTTTCTTCTTCCTCTCAAGGCAATCCCAATTTGCATACATTACATGTTTTAGCTTGGCAAGGTCTATTAAGTGTTGTACGATGCTTGGCAGAACGATGTCAAGAGCAACAAGAACAAAATATTAGACAATCTCTAGATATGCATGTCGTCAATAACATGACATCTGAAATCAAGCTACACAAAAAACAAAAACATAGAATGATGGAAATTGTCTCTCTATTTAATAGCAGCCCTTTGGAAGGAGTAACACAATTATTACAAATTTATAATATCGTTATTCCAAAAGATTTAACCTCTTTCATTAGAAATGAAAATAGTGTGGATGAAAATTCTGTAACTGTAGATTGGAACGAGGCAGTTAGTTTATTACAATGTGCAGCCGAAAAAATTTCCAATTTCCTTCTCGAATATAATGTTTGGCTAGACAAGCAAAAGATCGTCGATTATTTCAACAGCTTTTCATCACCAGCAAACACAATCGTCGATATTAAGATTAAGGAATGTGCATCCACAGAAAATAACAGCACACTAACAGAGAATAACTACTTAATTCCTATCCTTAGCAAATCAAAAAAAGATCCTCTACGGAATGTATTACCACTTGAAGTCATGAGACAGTTTATGGATGGCTTTGATTTTTATGGAATGAGAATAGATGAAGCAATGAGGTATTTCATTAATAGATGCAAAATTTCTGGTGAGGGACAACAAGTAGAACGAATTGTTAAACTTTTAGGAGAATGTTATTACAGAGATAATAACACAAATTTTGCAAAAGAAAGAAACATGTCATGTAGTGGTCGTACAGTTCCTGCTGTTCCTTATTTAGCAAACGGTGAACAAGCATGGATTTTGGCTGTAGCTATCATGATGCTTCACACTGATTTACACCATCATCACAATAGAAACAATAGAATGAATCTAGAGGGTTTCATAAGGACTGTTGGTTATCATGAAGAACTTCAAGAAATGCCAAAGGACGAACTTCAAAAAATTTTCCATTATGTTTTGACGAATGAATTTGAAGTGGTGACAGGTTTGATTGATTCATACAAAAGTGAAACAGTATGGAACGAACTTATTGTAAGAAGATCAATGGAATACTATGAAAGTAATTTTATTCAAAAACCTTCCTCATTTTCCAATGAAAAAGACAATCTCCTTCCCTATATTTATGACATGGAAATGTTCCAGAGCATGTGGGGACATGTGATATTGGCTACAACAATCATTTTAGAAAATTCAGATGATATTCATTTATTAGAATTAGCAATTAGAGGATTTCTTGATAGTGCTAGAGTTGCTGCAACTTATCATCTTCATCATGTTTTTGACAACTTGGTCATTACTCTTTGCAAATTTACAACTCTATTAGATGGAATTACTCCTCCTTCTATTTCAGTTGTGAACTGTACAAACAGTAACAGCAATCAACCATCTTTAGAAAATACTACTGGGTTAACTTGGCCAACCAATGCATCTGTATCAACTACAATAGTTTCTCACGATGGTGTGGTCATTTCAACAATTAATGGAGGTGTAGATGGCATCGTAACATCTCCAGCTTCACCTTCAAGTACTAATCAAATCATCAATTCTTCTTCGTCGTTTAATTCAAACATTGGAAAAGTTAATTCAACATCAAGAACAGATAAAAATAGGTCCATTGTTATGTTTGGACATAATGAGAAGGCAAAACTTGCTTGTAGAACTGTATTTGCAATTACTCGAAAATATGGAGACAATTTACGTGAAGGATGGAAAAATATTCTTGATCTTATTTGTAGAATGAGAGAACTCGAATTACTGCCAGAGTCACTTATAGAGTCGCGACTTGTGAGACAGCTCAGAGAATTTCAATTTTCAACACCAAACGAATCTAAACTTTCTTCTCCAAGGAAAGAAAGTGGTGATCAGTCCTTGTCAAATCAAGCTTCTTCACAACTATTGACATCTGGATCTTCTCTATATGGACATATAATTTCAAGCATATCTAAGAGCGCTACCAAAAAGTTAAAACCTAAATCTCAAAACCAAGCACAAACACAAGTTAAAAGTGCAACATTCTCACTCTTATCTAGTGTGTTTGGAGGTTTCTACGGTAGTAGTAGCGACGAAACCAATGAAAAAAAGAAAAATACCTTGGATTCTGATGACTCTGACGATGATCACGAGTCTCAAGCTCTTGGAGGACAAGACACAGAATTTGAGCACTTTTCAATTGAGATTAAGCATGCTTTGGATGAAGCTAGGAAATGTATTGAGCAATGCCGTATTGTTGAACTATTGATGATGGATGCCAAAGAATTGAGTGGTCATTCGTTAGAATATTTGCTTAGCGCTTTGATTAGAAATGGTAAACCAAGTGGTGTTGTAATGTCTATACATATTCCTGCTCCACATCTCTTTGCCCTCAAAACCAGTACATCACCCCAACAAAAGCAATCATCTACTTCCCATTCCAATGTTACCACCTATTACTATTATGAACGTGATATTGAAACTTCATTGTTTTGTTTAGATTTACTCTGTGACGTGCTTATTAGTAACAATCTAAACAGAAATACCATCACAGATAGATTGAAACTCATTTGGAACTATGCCTATGGTCATGTATACAAGTTGATGATATCAATTTTACAAATGTACGAGCCTATTAATGTTATACAATCCATTTATCAGGTTCCTTCAAGCCCACAAAGCGCTCCTTCTGCTCTTGTTTCATCAAAAATTGGCAGCAATACGAGTGTAGCTTCAACAGAAAGAGCTAGCCCTATTTCTACTTCCGCTCAAACAAATTTGCGAACACGAATGACCAAACAACATTACCATATTCTTCAAAGATGTATTACATGCATTTGGAGATTGTGTATGGAATTATCTACTCCTTCAACCTCACTAAGTCAAGTTTCTGAGAAATCAGCATCAGAGCAGCAAGAATGGACTTTTATACAGAAAGAAATGTTATCTGTGCTTATTGATCATCTTGGAAAGCAGTGGAATGAAGGCCTTCTTGGAGTATTTCACATGAGCCTACTTCCCATGATTCACATGTTTCTATCTAGACATAGTGAAACTTTATTATCACCAATGGGCAAAAAATTTATTTATGAAAGAACAAACATGACAAACAACACCAATGTTGTCAACACCTTAACTCTTTCCTCGTCTTCACAAGTAATTGTTGAATTTTGGGATCATTTAGTTTTTAAGATCTTAAAAAGCATTTCAACTGCCTCAATTAGTTGGATCAACAATAATCCAAGTAGTACTCTATTTACTTCGCTAAAGCCTTCCCAACAATTACAACTCTTATCAAGATCACTGGATATTTTAACATTGAGCTTACAACAGAGTAATATTAACTCTCAAGAGAGTAGCTTTAATATTTGGTTTGTTGTTCCAGACAATATTCCAACCTTTGTGCAAACCTTCATTTCCATTCTCAGTGCTTCCATAACTACCAATGTCAATATTCAAAGCTCAAACTCAAACCATGCTCAATTTGTTGGAACACTTAAAAAGCTGATGACACTCGCTCAAGACATTTTATCCACATTAGAAAATTTAGTTTCTGAAATTTTGAAAAGAATTGTCTCAACTGCATTTTCATCTGTTAGTGGGTCTCAGAATGTAATTCGGCTAGACAACAAATGGATCAATGCTTGGCTCTCAATTTTAGAGGGTATTTCAATTTTATGCTGCACTGGAGGAATTAACAGCTCGTCGAGTTCAGGAAATTCGTTGAATTTACTCATGTCACAACTTAGTAGCAATCAAATTCAAATGCTGTCCCAACTTCAAAGAGACATTAGAACACAAGCCCTCTCAACACTTCAACGATCTCTAATTGTTAGTTGTGACTTTAAATATGCCTCATCTCTGAACCAACAACAATTAATAGGTGGCTCTGAAAACGAGAATCTCAAGTATTTGCTAAATGATCAATTATTAATGCTATGTATGGAAAAGGTATTGGTCAAATCCTTCCTTCAAACTCTATTAGGCTTGAAACCAAAAACAACAGAATACCAATCTAATCACAATACTGAAATGGATATTTCATCTCTGGAAGAACTTCGTGTCCGTGCAAACAATTTATTAGCCAGAATATTCCTTCACTTTCTTCCAAGAATGTTCAAAATTTCAGAGAATCAACAAGAGAATGGCTTTCAATCATTGTGGCTTATGATTCTTCAAGTCATGTACAGCTTTTTGTTGGTAAAACCAAAGAGTGATCATTTAAGGGAAGCCTTACCTGAATTGCTTAAGAACATGATCCTTGTCATGAACAACATTGAGGTCTTCAAGTTTAATCCTCAATTATGGACCGTCACTGAGAATGAGCTTTCCCAAACAATGCCTTCACTGGTTGAGGATGTGAAACCACGTATTATTGCTTCGATGAATAAGGATCAATCCAACAATGGTAACCTTTCAAATGAGAGTACTGTTACAGTGGTTGATTCTCATGTACCACCCTCAAGCTCTGTGGTGCCAGGAGAGTCCAGTCAATTGAGGGAAGAAGAAACACCAAAGGACTCAAGGGCTGAGTCAAGACATTAGGCTGCAAATTAAATTCCAAAAATAAAAAAATTCAGCCATTGCCAATTTCATCATCACCCAATAACGGAGCGTGGCGTCAGTTCATGATTTCAAAAATTTAAAAAAGCGCAATTACATACGGTTAACAGAGAGAAGAATTGTGTTGTTATAATAATTATTGTTAATGTAAGTTTGAGCTTTTTATGAAGAGAAAGTTTGCGAACTCAGCCGTGTTTGTACCAAATTGTTCATCACATTATCATCATTTATTTTCTAAAATAATCAAAAACAAAAATTTGAACAACAACACCATCACCCAATATTGAATCGAAAACAAACATACCTGCTTTGTCTGCACAATCACTTCTTTCTCTCTGGTTGGTGTTGTTGACGACGATACATTACGTTTTTGACCAACAACCACCATTGATGTTTTTATTATTGTAATCTCTCATTGATAATAATTTGTAGACATCTACAAACACTTGTTGTGGAGTGTTGGACTACTCATTGACTATTTATCATCATTTACTTGTGAATAATATTTAGTCATTGTTCTACTTCTATTATCCATTCAGAGACGTTTAACACAGTACTATATTCATACAACAACAATCGTGTAGTATATTATAACTTAACATATTGGAAAGATCATCAATCCGAAACTACCCATCACATTCTCCACATTCTCCTCCAATAACACACACAATTCTCATTTCATCAAAATGCTAGACAATAATGAATCAAATTCAAATTCATCCGGTGTTTTAACTCTCTCTAATCCTTCCACTACATCTTCGTACATTCATTCAAACGGAGTTAATAATGATTATTACCTGCCACCCTCCGGAGAAAGAGAAGACATGAATAATAGCAACATGTCATCATCGGAGGATGTTGAGCCAGCTGATCACATGGAAAACTTTTCAGAGTCGGGATTGGGTGTTCATGAATATGGATCTTTTACCTCTAGACTGCATGACTTTTCTTCTCCCATCACTACAAAGCCTCCATCCTTTCCAGAAAAGAATTTACAAGTTGCAAAGAAGGGAGTTGTTCAAGCACCACCACGACCTACTAATCCTTTTGCATCCATTCCACCAGCTATGAATCATCATTCCATTCCTCCTTCCAATAATAATGTAATTAATTCCATCACTGCCACCACCACAAATACGCAATCCGAGCCATCAAGTCCTTCCAACACCTTTAGAGAATTTCTAGAGGGTGAAGCCTATAGGAGACCAATACTTCTCTCACCACTATCTGCTGATAACGTTATTGTAGAGGAACAACAGCAGACTCTCACCAATAAGAAACAGCCATCATCATCATCAACTAAAAACTCATCAACAGCAGCAACTACTAAACAACCTACAAATCCTTCCGTAAATATTAATTCATCCAAATCCACAGCAGCATCCTCATCTACAAATGGAAACAGCGTTACTGAACAAAAAGTAGAACCTCCTCCAAGACCAACAATTTCAAATAAGACACTTTTATTAGCGAATCGAATGACTGCTCAACCTCCAAAACCACAACAAGATGAAGAATCTAATAACGAATCAAGTGATCATGAAATTTCAACAAAAAAACCTGTTGTCAGTAAGAAAGAATCAAAGAGACGATCAAGTCATGAATCCGATTCCGAAAACAATATGGAGGACATTTCTCATGAATCATCAGAGGAGCACAGTGATAAAAAGAGTAAAAAGAAAAAATCCACAACACAACCAGAAGCAAAGAAAAAGGCTGAAAAAGAAACCAAGATCAAGGGCGTCAAATCGCGGAAAACCACAAAAGCTGAAGTTGGGGAAAGCAGCAGTAGTAGTCAAGGTAAAAAATCATCGGATACTAAAAAGACGGCATCTTCCCCTAAGCGACCATTAGAAGACGTTGTTGAGTCTAAACCTAGTGTCAACGAGGAGCCAAAAACAAAAAGAAATAAGCAGCCTACATCCATGGATAACAAGAATGTCAGCATGAAAACTGAGCATAGTATTGCTACAGCAAGTAGCAGCACTAGTACACATACCAATAATAGCAGTACAAGGTCATCATCATCATTGAGCAGGGACATTAATTCACTTCAACAAAAGCTAGAAAGTAAGAGAAAAATGGCCACCTCTTTAAAGCACAAGGCCGATGACCTCAAGAAAGAACATCAAATTTCAGAGGCAATCTCCACCTATTTGGCTTCAGGTATGCAATATAGCGAGGCTGCCATGTATTCCAAACACATTTTTGAAAACACTCCCAAAGAAAAGAATCCTTCAACAAGTGGTACGGCCCTGCTGCTAAAACAAAATATTGATTTTTTGAAATATGTTGCCTCACTAGCTCTCAAGTATGCATATTATGACAAGGCCGTCCTCGCCAACATTCTTATATTTACAAATACCAAGGCTCTCTTTAATTTCAAGACCCAATCCATTCAAAGATACCGTAGATATTTAATAGGAAAATTTAGTGAGTCTAATTCAACATCGATGGGATCTTCAAGCATTACGTCTCCTGCAGCAGTGGCATCTCCTTCCTCTCAGTCCATTTCTACTCCTTCTCCCGTGCACAATGGAGGAGGCTCATTAATCAATTCTGTTGATTCTGCAGAATTGACAAATACGATAATTCGTTTGTGTACCGAGTTAGAAATTATTTCGATGACTGTTGACAATGAAGAAACATTATATCATCAGTTGAAACAGCACGAAACATACAGAGAAAATTATGAACTCATGCATGAGGCTCACAGAGGAAATATTGACTTTGTTGTGAAGTTTTTAACTGAAGAACTAGTGCGTCTTGATCTAAAGACTGAATAATAAATATCAAAATTGTATTTATTTAATTCAACATTTTATTCAAAATCGAACACATGGTTCAAATCGTCACTAGAAAGTAAATTTGCAGAAATAATGTCTTCAAAAAGCAAGAAATTCTGTTCTGGCACCAACAAATCTCCGCCGCCACTTTGTGTGGCCATGGTAGGCTGATAACTTGTTTGTTCTTCCATTACGCCGTGTTGAGGGTAGATGACATCTCGTTCTAAACCCAATGCTATTTTTGCCTTAATTAGAGACACACAATCCTCTATTTCTCCAATTAAATTGGAGAATTTTGAAAGAATTTTGTACCGTTTGCGCAGAATGTCAATACCTCTCAAGTCTTTCTGTAAAATTTCAAAATAGTTGTTTCCATTGTACATAAAATCAGCCGAGTCTTGTTGTAAGAGCATCTTGACAATTTGAATATGAATTTGACTAGCAGCAATGACACAAGCCACAACTTCTACAGGAAACAAGGGAAAAGCTTCATGTTCTGTAATTTGAGTGATTTCTAAAGCACACTTCTCAATTACTCCTCTGACCAACGGACTGGACGACTTGGCAAGAATGGAAATTTTAACGCTGTGCGAAAATAATGTAAACACTGGCTCAATCATGCTGCTATACTCTTTTCTGTAACCATAACATGCAGGAATGATCTGCTTCGTTGATGGGCTGTTTACATTAGCAATCACTGCTTGTTTCAAATCCTCGATAATTACTTGTATGACACTCCATATTTCAAAACAATTTTCTGATGTAATTTCTTGTTGAAGTAATTTCAGCCAATTACTTGGACATTGCTTGCCTGTGAAAAAGGAGAATACTTCAGGAATTCGTTGCACTACTTGTTGAATGCCCATCTTTTCAAAATTATCGCTAATAATTCGATTAAAATAGAAAACTACAGATTCCAAATTTCTTTCATAAATATTCATTTGTTCTCTCTTTGTCGCATCTGGGAATAAACTGTTGACACAGTAACTGAGAATTTGAACATAAAATTTAGCATTTTCAAACCGTCCACACCAAGCTTCATACGTTGCTAAATTTCCATAGACCACAGCTACATGATAATTATTGAACTGATCAAACATTTTAGAGAGTAGATTCTTTGCTTTCTGAGCGCTTTTTTCAGCCAATTCCGTGAGCCCATATCTGCATTCACACAAGGCTCGAATGGACAAAAAGATGGCCAACCATGCCTCACGTTCCACTGAATTGGAATCGTTGAGTTCTTCACTGCTGTTTGATGAATTGCTCGAGTCAAATGATGATAAAGAGGGTGACGAAAATAGAAATTTTTCAAATTCTTCTCTCGCTATACATGGACATCCATCGCTTGCAAATTCATAATAAAACTCAATGACATTTCTCTTATTTAAATGACCAGTTTCTTCATCAAACTCGGTGCTATTAAGATTTTCATTTTGGCCCACCACATCATTCCCACGTTTATCGCTGCTTTCAGTAGATGCTTTTTCATAAGGCTTGTATTTCAATTTTTTGTCTTTGACACTCGTAGAGTGTTCTTTTGTGTTTCGTTTCGAGTGTTTTTCTTCTACTGATGAAGATGAAGAGGACGATTTAATTCTTTTTGATTCTCTATATACACATTCTACACCTCGTTGCTTACATTCCATGCAGCTCGGAAGATGTTTTGAACATTTTCTATGTTGCTTTCTACATGGTTCACAAGCAATAGCGAAAAATTGAGCCTCCGATGACAATGGAGAAGATGAGGAAATATTAGTGGGAGTTGCGGTTGGAATGATCATTGAATATTCATCATATGCGGTAGGTACTATAGTAGAGGAAGGAAGGGCAGCAGCAGTTAGGAATAAAGGGGGATGATGATTGGTGTGGTTCATCATGAAATAATTCATGTTCATGGGAGGGTTGTTATGATGTTGTGCTGGATGATGATTAGAGGACATGATGAATGGAGGAATATTTGTAGGTGGTTGAGTATTGGAATAGGAGTGAATGGTTGTGTGATGGTTGTGGGATTCCGAGCCATTATTCGTGATGATTGGAGGAGTGTGTTGCATAGACGAGGAAGTAGGTGACCATGTGGATGCATCATATTCCCGCAAAGAGCTACCAAACGAGGATGATAACGGGTTGAAATCGTCTGACGAAGAACCAGGGTAATGATTTTGCATTTTTTTGTTTTGGGTTTCGCATTCCGTGGCTGCTTCCGTTGAGAAAGGTTAACAAACTCCATCGTGGAATTTCCATCTCGTGTTTGAATCTGTAACGAGACCCTGTCAACATGTTTCTTTCAAGAATGTCTGGCAAACAATGATTGTTTCACAAATCAAGAGAATTTCCATATGGTTTTATTGGAATAGTAATTGAGATTGACCTCGTGTCATTACATGAACTGATTCAATTCACCTTCTTCAAAATCTCCATAGGTGGATGGTGAAAATATTTGTTGCAAATCTTCGTGCGTGAAAAAAGGATCAACAAAATATAATTCTTGTTGCGAGGGTGATTTGGTAGTGATAAGAGGGGACAGTGAGGATGAGCTTGTATTGTCAGAAGTGCCCAGAAGTTGTGAAAATAGAGATCTGTTTTCTGTTGTTGGAGGTTTTAACACATTAGGGTTATTAGCTGCTGTTTCATTGACATAACCAATGAGGAACGAAAGTGGTGGCAGTCCTGCATCAAAAGTGCTGGGCTGCATGGCTTGGCTGACGTCACAAGTTGGTGCTTGAGGTTTTGATGGAGATTGATTTGTGGATAGAACGTTCAACATTGCATTGTCTTCAACGTTATTGTTGTCAGAAGTGAGAGATGCTGAGCGCTTCTTTAACATTTGACCAATTTCATCCATCAATGATCCATAACATAGAGAGACACGTTTGAATCGTTTGCTTAATACATTCAAAGCTCGATAATCTTTGGTTAAAATTTCAAAATAGTCCACAGGGCCAAAACTCTGACCATCCGATAATAATCCTTTCTGATTATTTTGTCTTGTGCCACTCTCAATCTTTTTACATATTTGTAAGTGAATTCTTGACGCCAAAGCAACATGCGGTATCACAATAACAGGTAGGAATGGGAAAAACTCGCTTTGTGATGAGTATGTAATGCGCAATGAACTTTCTTCGATCAATTGTTTTCCGTACCCGGCCTTTGTAAGCACTCCTACGCGAAGTCCGTTGAGAAGTAATGACTGACAAAGGTTAGATCCTCTATCATAAATTTCCATCTCTCTATCATTTCTGTTCTTGGCAGCCAATGAGCGGAAGTATTTGTTGAGATAGGATGCAACCATTTCAATAATTTTCAAATAGTCAAGACAATTGGAAGGACTCACTTCTTGTTGAGTCGCCTTTACAATTTCCTGAGGCAAAGGAAAACCAGTGGTATTCTCAAAAACCTTTGGAAAATTATGAATAAAAGTATTAATTCCTAGCTCGCTGTCAGCGTTAACAATGTCTATCGATGATAGGTATTTTTGTAGAGTTTTTTCATACTCATTAAGATTTTGCTTTTCAGTATCGTCCATTTCCTCAAAGTAAAATTTTGCATTTTTTAAATAAAACTTGGAAAGCTTAACCCTTCCACTTCCAATTTCATAAGCACCTAGTGTAGCATATATACACGCAACAACATAATTTGAAACTTCGTCAAACAATTTAGACAACATGTCACGTGCTTTTCTAGCTGTTTTTTCAGCTTGATCTCCCATTCCTAAACGTTGTTCCACGAGAGCTTGGATCCCAAAATAAAAACATTGCATCTCCTTCTTATATGGAAGTTCTTCTTCAGCTTCTTCGTCAGAGCTCTTATGTAGTATATGTTTTTCAAGAAGAGCTCGATCTATAATGATAAAATGATCACATATCATTTTATAATAAAGATCAATAACATGTTTCTTGGTTAGAGTTTGAGGTATTTTTGATGTCCAAGTTGTATCGACAGGTGTACTAAGAGAATCTTCAGATGACTGCATTGGTGGTTGCGACACTGTTGATTCATTATTTTCTTCAGGAGTCTTCTTCTTTTTCTTTTTAGGTTGGTCGTTTTCTTCTTTCTGCTGTTTGAGTTGAGGATTGGGATATCTCATTCTTCGTGGAGTTTTGTACTCACAAGCAATTCCTTTTGATTCACATCTATTGCAGCTTGGAAGTCTCTGAAATGTCAAAACATTAACATTTTGAGAATTTGAAATTAAACGAGTAGATAATGCAATGAGTAATAATCAGCAGATAAAAATGCATTATGAGTCATTTTGTTAAAATTTTACACTTTTTTAAAAATACTAACCTTGTCACACTGCTTATGTTGCTTCCGGCACTGCACACAGGCAATAGGATGAAATTCAGAGGACATAGGTGGTTGTTGAAGTATTGATGTCTCATTATTGTGAGGAGATGGATGCAATGGAGTCGTTTGGAATGAGGTCATTAAATTATAGGTATACTGTTTTTGTGAAGGCGGAGTTCCGACCTGGTTCATACCTTGTTGTGCAACGCTTCCGTTACTCGGCATCACTCCTTGATGAGAATTGTTGGATGATGATGGATATACATTATTAGCAGCGTTATGGGAGTAGGGCTTATTGTTATATTGGGAACTCGTGGAGTAATTTCCATTATAGCTCATTTGAGAAGAGGCTGTGTTTTGGTTACTATAGCCTTGTGAATGTTGCGGCACTGAATAGTTGGAACTGTTATTGGATGTGTTGTAATAATTATTTCCATGAAAGTTTGGATATTGATGTTGCTGAGCAGAGGAAGGGTGATGTCCTGGCGAATTTACATTTAATAAATTAGAAGACGATGATGGAGAAAGTGTTGATGATGACGATGGTGTAATGGGTACAGAAAGCGTTGGTGGTTGCTGTGCTGGTTGCGGATAATGTTGATTGGAATTGTGATGGTTCGTCCATGCTTGCCCATGATGATGATTATTACTACTACTACTGCCATGGTATGGAGGTGATGGTTGTGTTTTCGAAAAACTTGTATTTCCTTGTGAAGCAGAGGCTAACCCCGATGCGTTTGAAACAGTCGGAAAGTGTCCATTCATTTCAGCGATGATGATGACTGTTCAACGACACTAGGTAACCGATTAAAACTTTTCAATATAAATTCTTCACAGTTATCAATCAGTGAAGAGCGTGTTTTTCTGTTGTTGATTGAATATTTAACAACAACGACACTCAAAGTGAGCACCAAACGTGGTGGGGATGGTACTAGTCGTCCAAGAAAAATATCGCTCCAGGAGATACTTTTTGATGGCAATAACGCGAAGGGAGTGACGCACTTATTTTTTTCGTTTCGCTCCTCCTCTCGAGAGTGCTATTGGAGTTTTTGAATTCATCCACAACGCATCAAAATGTCAGTTTCATAGAGATTCACAACAGTTTGAACATGTATGAAAGAACATGAACCAATGTTGTTTCATTCTTTTTCATTCTCCATGGAGGGTGAGGGAGATAGGAAACGCTTCGTGAGCAACTCCCTAAGTGAATAATGTTAACAAACGAAAAATCAACACGATCATTGAATGAAAAAAAAGAATATGTTTGTGGTCTGGATGACAACTATTGCAAAGGAACCATCTTGTCATGTAGAACTGTACTATATCGTGCACTTTCTCCTGGGAGATTACCTTTTCGAAATAAGGAGCATTTCTTTTTCCAGAGTTGGGAATTCTCAACTCTTGGCCAATAAATTTAGAATCTTCTATTTCCATTCATTCCTCAACTCAAAAACAAAATTCACATTTTCATACCTTCCTCACCAAAATGATTCCTCTCCTCGCAAGTGCTTCTGCGTTCGTTGGAGCCTCCGTTTCCACCATCATGGCCAGTTAAGTTGTTGGTTTTACCAAAACAGGAATCGCTGCTGGTTCCTGGGCTGCCAGTTGGATGTCTTCCGCTGCAATTGCCAACGGAGGAGGAGTTGCAGCAGGCTCCACTGTTTCTCTTCTTCAACACGCAAGTATGGTTGGTGCAGCAGGAATCGTAACAGGACCTGTGGGAGCAGCAGTCCTTACAGGTGCAGTTGCGGTTGGAACCGTTGCTGCCGTTGTTATATTGATTTAATTTTTTTAACCTTATTTCAACCTTTTCAAAGGAGTCGATCACCATCACAAGTTCATTTTCTATAATCTCATGTTCAACCATTGGTTTTGTAAATATTTAATAACTTCAAATACTAGTAAAGATTCAATAGCTCCAAAAAAAAATTATTCATTGCTGAATCAGCATTCATGGATATTTTCAAACCCTCGAATTTACGATCCATAGCGGGAGATGAGAAACTGGTCGTGTATTTTCAAAATGACTCCTCCTCGGAAACCATCAAACTGTACTGGATCAATTATGAAGGCAAGGAAATAGAGGTCGCTACCATATTTCCCAAAGATATGGTCGGGCAACAGAGCTTTTTGACTCATTGCTTTTTGATGAGAAGTTTGGAACAGCCTGAGAAAATTGTAGGACTCTTTGTATTGGACTCTTCGTTAGAGAATGGTTGTGTGTTGAAATCGGGTCAGGTTCATAACCCATCGCTTGTTCCTTCCACTCCGGTGCCTCCTCCTTTGGACAAGAATTTCGTTAAGGTCTGCTATGAATTTTCAAAGAAAGATGATTTTCCTGGATACAGTACTGGATTGAAATCATTGAGTGGATTCAGTCAAGCTCCAATTTCGGTAAAGAATACGACACAACACACCCTGGACGCATACTGGGTTGATTTTGAAGGAAAATTATTACCGTATGGCCAAGTGCAACCGAATGGTACTTTTTCATCTTTGAGTGGTGTCAATCATGCCTTTGTTTTCAAATCTTCAGATCGGTCCTATGAAAAAGTGGTGATTGTATCACAAAGTAGGCCACTCGTGGTACTGGAAGATGACACCATTTCCATCTGTGCACATACCTTAGAAGAACCGACTGAGACAAGCTGTCACCAAATCATTGCTGCACAAATATCGGAGAGAACAGCACATAGAAATATGGGATTTTCATATCCTGCAAGCATTTCTCTCGTTCAAGGCCTTGCATCTCATCTTCGAATGGAAGGTAAACGATTCGTCGATGAAGATTTTCCTCCTCAATCCGACTGGGTGCGAGCCTACGATTTCTTTCATGGAGATGTGGCAATAGTGAAAAAGGGATTTTCAGCCACAGCACCAAGACAAGGCAGTGTTGGAAATTGTTGGCTCATTCAATCCTTATCTGGAGCTGCCATCCGTCCCAAGGAAATTCAAAACGTCTTTTGCTTGTGTGAATCAGTGGATCCAAGCCTAGGTCTGTATGCTGTCACGTTCCACTCTGAAGAACCAGGAAAGAAATATACCGTTCTTCTCGATGATTACTGTCCAATGCATAGTGACTTTGTGTATGCCAAGTCATACGCAGCGAAAGGAGAGTTATGGATACCCCTCATTGAAAAAGCTTTTGCAAAAATGGTTGGTGGATATATAGATCTTGCGCCTTCAAAACATTCCTTTAATCCAGCTCATGTGTTGGTAGCCTTATTGGGCGGTAAGGCAAAACATTTCGAATGGTTTTCTGGAGAAAATTCAGAGGGTAGAAGGTTAATGAACGAAAATAAGTTTTGGCCTCTAATTGAACGATTACTGGACAGTGAAAAGAGCGTGCCAGTTTGTACAAGTAAGGCTGTGAATGGAGGGGATGGTGCAGTAGACTCGTTGGGAATTGTGCATTATCATGGATACAGTATTCTCGAGTATAGGAAATTTTCTCAACACAATCTGAATTTGATAAAAATACGAAATACATGGGCCAACACAGAATGGGGAGGAAGTTTTGGTGACAATTCTAAGGAATGGCAGAAATATCCTCAACTCTCAAAAGAATTGAATCATGAAGCGAAAGATGATGGATGTTTTTGGATGACCTATGACGATTTTATCAAGAATTATTGTGTCATCTGGTGGAATGAGCATGAATAAGCGCGTTGTAAATTATGGGAACAACTGTAAATTAATCATAAAAATTTAATTAATACACGAAAATTTCGATAATCTTTAAAATTCATTTCCTACTCCTTGATAAATGGAATTTTGACTGTATCTTCATGGAATTTAATCGCCACTTCATCAATTTCGAATTCAAATTTGTCGTTAAACCGATCAACGATTTGTTTTAATTCCTCTACATGAGTCTCATCAGTATAAATCAATGATACATGAGCTTCGTTCTCATTATAAACAATTTTTCCACCAGTAATTTCTGCACATTTTCTTCTAGCATGTACAAATGACATTTGATCTTGCCTCAATGTTTCAATTTTCAAAGCGGCAAATAAACAATACACCTTTTTGTTTTTAATTCTCTCAACAGGAGAAATCATAAAATGTTCAATGGTTGCTTTGAATGGATACAATTTCTTGCCATCTGCTCCATTTGTGACCAATTCCTGCAAGGCTTTAATCGCTTCCTCTTTCTTGCTATTCGGAATTTTTCCAACAAATGTGGAATGAAAATTCTGTCGTGGTCGATCCGTACTGTCATTATTATTCAATGACGACTTTTTAAATTCCTTTCCATGATTATCCAATTTCCAATCATCATTAAAAGCATCAAACATTTCTTGAAATTTCGAAAAGGCCTCGGAAGGCATGACCAAGAATGAATAACCATATCCTGGTTGAACAGACATTTTTTTTTTGAAACGATTTCTGAAACACTTGAATCACTTTTGAAAATGCATGCAAGTTCATTTTTATTTTCAGTATTGCAGTCATACACGAGTCTGTTACGATAGAAATGATTTTGGATTGCTGATCTTGGAGTCAAATGGACAATGACATGCGCAATGGAACCACACACGAATTATTGTCTGTTGGATGGTTTGATCTTTGTTGAAAGTTCCCATAATTCATCATCTGTTTTTGTTTTCAATAATCGTTGCAATTCTTCAGTAAATACAAATTGCAAATAAGGTAATTCTTGAAAATCATAATTAAGACATAATTGTTGCAATTCTGAAACTCTTCCCAATGTTTTCATTAAAATTCTCATCATTCGGTAATTAATGACCTCTTTGTGTTTGGCATGTTCGAGAAGAGGTTTGTTTCCTTCTTTTGTGAAAAATACTTGACTTTGAAAACTTCCTAAATAAGGAATGCAAGGTTGCTGTTTTTCAGAGAGATGGTCATACAGTTGATTCACTTCTTTTGCATTGATGACTTTTTTCTGACTCTCTTCCAATTCGAGGAACAGTTTGTGTACTTCCTTATTGTCTTCATAGAGATCTTTGAGTCTAAAAACAGAAGAACTTCTCAAACCTCCCAATATGGACATGAATCCAAAATAATTACCTGCTTGGAAACATGACTGAGCAATGCAAAGAATTTTGGTAAAGACCTTCTTGCGATCTCTCTCATTGGGTTGAATGAGAACAGTCTCGCTGGCCCAATGTTGTACTGTTTTGAAATGTTCTTGCATGAACAAAATGTTACTACTGTACTTTTCTCGAATTTCCTTATCTTTGCTTTCAATATAATAAAATTCATAGGGCTTAATTTTCAAAAAGAATTTTGCTTCCAACAAGGTCAATTGATGAGCTAATTCGGCAGAAGGCCAAGAGAAGATGTCGAATTGAATTTTGAAAGGATTTGAAATTCCCAATCGAACATATAAGTCCTTGTCGTGATTCCATTTGGACATGGGAATTTCTGGTGTGGAAACTTGTTGCAGAGTTAATCCTTTGGGAATTCTTAGAGTTTTGTCTTCTGCGGATGCTGAAGAGTCACGCCCTGGACTGGTAATTCCACATCGAGTTCCGGACGAGGCCTGAATGGAAAGCATATTCAGAACGAGAGCGTTTTGAATTTTGGCAATACTCGAAGTGCTGCTTGACGACATGTGTTCAATTTCTTTCATAAAATTAATACTTTTTGCAATACTTAAATTATTGAATGCATAGAAACCGTCCTTGATTAATCGTGCTGCAGTTCTTTCAAGATTAATTTTTGCAAATAGCAAGTCATTCTTATCTTGCTTGTCCTGATTCAAGTGTCTGTACTTGGCAATTAAAATGTCAATAATTTTCTCTGGAGTACTGAATAAGTTATAGGTCAAGTAGAACATTTGAGAAAATTGTTCAGTATGTTCCTTGTCATTGATAGGATTATATCCAAGAATTTTGTTAATGGATGCTTGCAAAGTAGCTGCTTTCAGACAACACAATTCAGAATCCACAATATATTCATCTTCCGCAGCTTCGTGAGATACATTTGTCTGTGAATCATCACCATTGGTATATTCAGTCAAAAGTATTTCCGTACAGTTGAGACAGTGAGCTCTGAAAACATCAGGATCATGATCTAAATCATTGGCATCTGGACAGAAAATGAGTAGACTGTGTGACTTTTCCATGAAAATCAAGAGAGCAATGAGTATTCTAAATTTGCTTTCCTTCTTCAAAAATTTCATGGATAAATCTCGAGCATTCTCAATTTCATGTACACTAATGAGCTTCTTACAGTGAGTGACCAAGTCTGTGATTAATGATTTTACAACCAAAAAGCAAGTGTTACCATCATGTCTCAGCAATGAATGGATGGTAATGTGGCGAATGACTTGAATAAGCTTGTAGAGCAATGAATCGACATAATCCTCGTCGGCTGCTGTGTCAGACAATCCATTAAATACAGAGATTAAAAAGGTCATCATGCATCCATCCTTGCCAATAAAAAGGGCGTTCAAAATATAGACTACCACTTGATAGGCCTTACTCACAAAATCAATCTTCTTTGATTGTTGCTCATGTTCTTTTGTAAGTCCTCTGAAAGCGAATACAATACTCTTCATAAACTTGAGCATGTAAAAAACAATACTCAAATCATTCAATTCGTTAGAACAGTGCAATGTTTTTTCTCTCCACCAACGAATGAGCGAATCTCTATTGTAATTTCTCATGGTCCATAATAAAAGAGTGCTCAAAATGACATTAATCTCATTGAATTGTTTGAGTTTAAGCAACAATTCTTCTCCCTTATTGAAGAAGGTATCAACGAGACTTGTGAAAATGATAGATGTGATTCGTTCGCGTTGCTCTCTTGGTTGATATCTCTCATCGAAATCCAATTTCAAAAATATGTCCAACAAATATTTTCCAATCTTGTACATGATCTTTTCATTCTTCATCTCGATCGCCTCGAAAAATAATGAAATAATCTTGGTAATGAAGATATTCGTAGTGGAAAGTTCCCACATTTCGTGGTAATCTGATATAATTGCGAGAGATTCGCTGAGAAGTCTCATACTGATTTCTTTGGACAAGCCGGTTGTGACTTTTCTGCAATAAAATTCAAATATTCCTTTCACAGATTCATATCCAATCGTTGGTAATAGATCTCTGATAAATAGAGAGATGTTTCTATTACAATAAATAGCAAGGTTGTGATTGCTGTTATTGTTCGATTGTAGCAACTTTTCCATGCACATGAACAGCTCCTGTATGAGATTTTTTGTAAGGACCAACAAGTCACTCTCTAAATAATTTGAAATACTCTTGGATTGGGCAATTAAGAGAGATTTGATCACCATGTCAAACACAAACCAAGAATATCTACAAGATTCGGATGACTTTTCCTCGTTGGCTTCTCTGTTAGACGTCAAATATTGGATAAATACTCTCATCAACTCACAATGTAAGGACTCAAAACTAAAAATGAATTTGATAAAACTCGAGAAGAAACGATTACCTCGAGTGCTGTTGCCACAAAATTCATGGAATTTGCTCAAGCTCAATAATAGTGCCTCGAATAACTTGGTTTGAAGATCCATTTGAAGCTTTTTCATGTTAATTTCCTTAGTGAATTGTTCAGAGGATGAGTAATTCAGTAATTCTAGTAAAATGTCAAACAACAGATACATGAACGGCATGCTGCTACTAAAGTCAGTCATATGGAATTTCAAAAGTAAATGATAAACAATATACTCCAATATCGAAGACTTTTGCAAAGAGGTACTTTTTGTAAATGCGTCATAGGCAGCGAAAAATAATTGCAATCGTTCATCGGGTGGTTGTAATGTGGTAACCAAGTTTGCATCAATTCTCAGCTTGGATTTTTCGCTCACTTTAAGAGAATCCAAATCCTTTTCACTAATGGACATGTATCCAGGAGGAAGTTTTGAATAAATTGGAATCGTCTCATTCGATACCGATTGTCGAAGCGGCATGTATCCAGATAAAATATCCCCATAGAGTTCCTTATCTGCTTCATAGACACTATTCTTTGTATAGAGAGCCAAAAAGCTATATCCAACAATATTTCTATGAACACCTTGACCAAAGTGGCCACTTCGTAGGTCGATTTCTAAAATTTTCTGTCCTTTTTTCTTCAAGTCCACTGTGTCAATGTTGTAAAATGTGAAAAGTAAATGATGCCCGTTATGAATATTCTCTGGAGTTAAACCGAGTAAGTCAATCTTAATTTCGTCAACGAAATGTACATTCTTTTTGGTATTGCAAGAAAGACTTGAAAATTGATATCTTTGCAACTTGTTACTAAACTTTCCTATAAATCGCTTCAGCATCTTTGTACTGGTATTTGCATTCAAGATGTAGTCGTCAGGGGTTGGTGTGGATTGATCACTATCTCTTACTGACACCTCAATAAGTACATTTTTGCAATGTTTCAATCCTGACAATCTTGCAAGCTTTAAATTCAGAAATAGTATGTTCTTAAACGAAAGATGTGGATATCTAGATTTCATCCATGGAATCTCTTCTACAACATCCTCAATATCTTCCTCAACAAAGGTATTTCTAACAAATCTTCTTCTTGCATAAGGCGATTCCACTCGTAATTGGTCCACATCCAAATCATCCAAAGAAATTGGATTCTCGGGTTCCTCAACAAAACTTGGTCGAGTCACACTCGTCCTTGAAAATGATTGAGATTTCCAATCGCGCATAATTTTACATTCCACAGCCATTTTTCCTCTAATATGGTATGCTTGCATGCTGGAATGTGTTGCTGTCTGAGTATCTAAATGCTTTAACAATGTAACGATATTGAAATTTTCGATATTGCTGTCCACAATAATAGGATAAAACTTTTCAATAATAGTGGAAGAGAATGCCAAGTCTACTTTTGGATCATCTCCAAAATCTAGAACGCTCGATGAGCTTGATACATTGACGTGGCCATGAGGTCGTTTTGAACTGAAAATTTTACAATAGCCCAAGAGGAAAGATTGTTCAAAGTGATATAGAGCCTTGCGTGATTCTTCCAATTCTGGTTGTGGTTTCTTTTGTGAAATGCTTCCCATCTCTTCTGCAGCTTCTTGAACCGTGGTGTGAGGAGCAAGTCTACGAACAATAACTACGCAATATATTTGATCATGTGGATAACTAATGCTAAATACTTTTTCTTTTGTGACGCTTGGCATCATTCTTAGGATGTCCTGAGCACTAGTTGGCAATGTTTGCAATTGCAATTCAGATAAAAAGTTAAAGTACCAATCTTCAGTGATCTTCTTCTCACTTTTGCAGTCATAAAGGGCAACAGAAAAAGTAAAAAGTTCCTTCTTTGAGGCGTCCCCAATAAGGGAGAAGTCAGAAAAACCTAGATTAATGCTAATTCTGTTTTTTGTTGGATATTCAAGAGCATGTAAAGTTCTATGACATAGAACCAAGTCCATTGGTTTGTATTCGTAGAATGGTTTGAGAAGCATTAGCAAACGCTCTTCCAAAATTTCATTCTTAATCGACATGTCAGCAACAGTTGGAGCACTGTTCAAAATTGCATTACCAAACTTTGCCGATAGTCTTTTGCTACCATTCACTGAATATGTCAACTCATTGATAAATGTGACCAACTGCTCGTTCAAATGCTCCTTTGTGACATCTTCGAGTTTTCTTTCCTCTGTGTTGATATCAATTTCATCATAGAGATCTGTTGCTTTAACATCGGTTGTTGTCATACTTAAATTAGCGCTGTTACCACTAGAGTCTGATGCTGTAAAACCAGAATTATGGTCATTATTAGCGGTGAGATCGTTTTGGCTCTGATTATTTTTCCAAAGCCCTGTAATTCTCATAGAGAGCGTTTTTAACCTTCGCTCTTGCTTGTCTACTTTTGGGATGTCCAGCTTTAGATTTTGTTTCAAATTTTCTGAGCTTTTGTTGAGTTCAGAGGAGGAGAGAAGATCACTTTCAGATTTCTTTTTTTTCAATCCCATCAAACCTTTGAGTGTTTTTCCAATAGAACCATTTCTCGATCGAGCATGGGACGATGACATTTCCATAAAACTCTGTGGAACAGGGCTAGAATCTGAATTAATTGCTTCCAAAGATCTTTCATCCTCCAAGTCTCTAATTGCAGACACATGTTTCAAAATATCCGAGTTGTAAGCAGATTTTTGAGGAATATTCATTCCAGCAATAATATAAAGGCCTTGATTTGGTGGTGATGTCAATTTTGAGTCTGAGGAGTGAATGGTGTTGTAGCTAAATGACGAAAAATTGCTATTGTTTTCCATGTTCAAATCCAAAGATCCAGATAAATTCAACATGCTTCCCACTCGTGACTGATTTCCAGAGACAGCAAGGAATGGAGGTGTCACTTTTCGATACAATAAATTTTCATTTACATCCCAAACATGACAAAACATGGTATTGTTACTTGAGCTAGTTGTTGCATTCACGTTTCCGATTGTGTTATTTACATTTGATTTGCAATGGTTATTTGAATTGTTATTGGTGAAAGGTGAATTGTCTTGAGAAGATGATGTGTCACCAATGGCACGTAAATTTTGAGGATTTAGCACTGAAAAAGTTGCGTCATGATCGGAATCATTTGTTGTGAATACTCCTCCTAATGATTGATTCGATGATGAATTTTTCATTGCTAATTGCTCAAGCGCTGATGCTGATGATTGCATGGTGTGACCATACAAAGAGAGACCTGTCACTACTGAAGAATTATTATCAGTGGGGGATGTGAGAGAACATAAATCTTCCTCACTACTCCGACTTCCAAAACTTGTCAACTGAACTCCATTAATTGCATTGTCCAGATCTGTACTCCCATTGTTGATCATGGAGTTGCTTATTGTTGAGCTCAATTCCGATGTTGGAATCAAGGAATTGAGAGGGACTGATGAGCTTGACGTTGATGGTGGTAGCACTCCACGGTGGTGATGATAACGAGGACCACTTGTAGTAGACGACGATGATGCAGCTGTTGAAGATGAAATTGACAGAGGAGTGGCGTTTTCATTGAAAGATTTTGTTCCTACACTTGCTGTTTGAAGTTGCTGAGTGCCATGTGCTTGAGAAACCACTGAACTAGTGGAAATGAGCAGAGTACCACACGGAGTGGTTGGCACTGTAGCAAGTTGATGATGTGGTTGTTGATTCGGAAGGACATAAATCTTTTCGAAATGAGGTAAGAGACCTTGAGGAACCGCATTCAAGAGTCTCGATTGAAACGAGTCGTCATCATAGGGCATTGCAGTATCACAATAGAATGGAGACGATCCAGAATTTACACCACCACCACTCGTTTGTGAATAATTATTAGTATTTTCAACATATTGTTGTTGAATGGTCATCGTTGATGTTGTCGTCATTGTATGATTATTGTTGACAGAGTTGACATTATTTGATTGCAAATGATGATGAGAAGGTGGTTGTTGAAAGAGTGTCGTTGGTGAATCGTGGTGGCCATTCACAGGAGAATAGGTAGCAGTGGTACTATTCGGAGACACTCCACCTCTCATCGACCGATGATGTTTTGTATTCGAAGTGTTGATTGTGAGTGAAGTAGCAGAGCCACCACTTGTGGGTGATGTAGGTTGATTCTGCCATAATTGATGATATAAATTAATGTTTCCTCCTCTTAAATTGCTATTGGAGGATGAAAGTGAATATCGTGGTGGCGGTACTGATGATGTGAGTTGTGAATAAAACGAGGGATATGAAATGGATGGTTTAGGGCGTATGTCAATCGTGTAGAAAGAGGAGGGAGAACAAGTTGTTGTGCTGTTACTGCTCTGTTGTTCTTGCTGTGGTGATGTTGAAGAACTGATACCTCTACAACGTTGCAAGGGATCCGAATAGGTGGGAGAAGTCACTCTTTGCTGCTGAAGGTGGTTTGCTGACATTTGTTTTATATTAGCTGTGATGGGAGATGTATTGGCTCAGCAACAAAACCAATCATTGAGACCATGAAAATACTTTCTATACACGTCATTTGTCACTTGATAAAGAAAAGTGGCAACACCAAACAGCTTCATGCATCTTCTTTAAATGTTTGTTAGGAAATTGTCGTAATGTTCCCAGTGCGTATTTTGTTGATTCTCATGAATGTGAGAAGAAGGTTTCCTTTAATCCCTCAATGACGTATTCATACAGGTCTCTAAAATTAATCGACGAGAGAAACAAGAAGAGAACATGGAACAACCAGTTCCCGTCCGTTGTTGAAATAGCAAAGCCCACTTCATTTCCAACACAACAAAAAACAACAACAACAAAACGTTAGTCTCATTCCCAACGTATCATCATGTCATTTCGACCAATAACCTCCCGATCTGCCATCACAACACCAAACATGATTCTCACAAACAAACCCAATGAACAACAACTCATCACCCTTCCTAAAATCAATATCATGACCTACAATGTCAACTTTGGAGGTGTTTCATGGGACGGAGTGGCAAATCTCGGAGGCCAACGAGCTTTACAAGCCATTCATGAACACTCTCACGAGTTGGACATTGTATGCTTGCAAGAAACACATCAAGGCTGGGAATATGCCTTGAATCATTTCAAACCCACTGTATCATCATCATCAATAACAACCACTTCCGTTACCACACCCTCCTCACTCCGATCCGCCTTTCCTCATCAATACTGGGATCATACCAAAACCAATCATTATTTAGCGAGTGGAAGTGCTGTCCTCGCGAGTCGCCATTTCGACCTTAACGTTCAAATGCTTGAGAGTCGAGTGCAAGGCTCATTTTTTGATGCCATGCATATCGTCGTTAAGGATTTGAGACGACGAGATTTCTCTTCTTCAACATTGCAACATGAAGAGATTGGAATTTCAGAAATGGAATCAAATTTGGAAGAACATGAGGATTTCATGATGGAGGACGACGACTCCACAGCCACCACAAGCACTGCTGCATCCTCTCCCATTTTACAAATTCTGAATTTACATTTGAGGCCGCCTTTATCGTTTGACAGTAGCAACTTTCTCGACAATGCAGCTGCGTATTTGTGGAAAACGACATCGGTGCGGAGAGATGAAGTGAAAAGTTATGTGGAACAAGCTCTCCAAAAGCATCCCAATGTTCCATTGATTTTATTGGGTGATTTCAATGAGAAGAGTAGTGTGGGTGTGTTGTCTTCGAAAGACTCTTTTGCTAAATATTTAAATGAGTTGGAATATATTGATGCCTTACAAGATGCCACGACGTGGTATTGGCCATTGAAAGGTTCTTTCAGTTTGTGGGGTTCCTATGATCATGTGTTTTATAGGAAACAAGAGTGGAAGGTTGAAAAGCAACACATTTTGCAGGAATACAAAGAGTGTGCATCGGATCATTTGCCTTGTATTGTTACTTTAAGGAAAGTAAATCATTGATAAATTCTCTGAAATCTAGTGACTTGAATATTCATGTTGCAATACTATAGTTCCAGTAATTTCTGTTTCACATTTTTAAAAACCTTTTTCCGCACCTCTTACAGAGCTAACCCATTCATGACCTGATGATCATCATCAATCCAGTGTCCTTAATGAAAAATTGAACAATTATTTTCATGGCTTGTGATTCCATCACCACAGTTACACACTCGTTTGAACAGGTTTGGAAATCGAAGATAAATTCCATTGAGCCACTACTTCCTTAATGTCTCGATCTTGTCGTTTCAATCTCTCAAAAATGTCAGTCATGTCGTTCAAGCAATGCAGCTGAATGTTCTTAAATAAATCCAATGGAATCATTTCATTGTTGTTGGAGCAACGATTGATGACTGACATGGATTCATGAAACACTTCGTTCACTTTTGGATAGTTCAATTGGAGAGGAGAATTTTGTTTGAGATATGTGTTTGCAATGTGGAGTGCTAATTTTCGACGATTTTTAGAGCTCGTTGTTTTGGTAAATCTCTCAACATCTCTGTAACATAGAACTGGTTCGGGGCAAAATGATTTTCTCGCAAATTCTAATATAACGTTAAAAGTTTTTCGTTGTTTCAAACATTGTTCCAATCCAGATTCTTCTGTTGAATTGAGAGCATTGAGAGCGGCAATTTGGTGATTTTGTTTTCGATCCATCATGATGGAATACAGAACGGGAAGCAAAACACTCAAAATAACGTCACAACATGAATACACCAGCAGTACATAGCCGTACGGTATGAAAAAGTCCAAAAACTTTGCAAATATTGGAACAAATCCAAAAACAATAAACAAAATGATGGCTCCCAATTTAAGTCCAATGAGAGTTGCTGTTTCTTTCCAAATAAACCAAGTGTCTCTTGCAAAAATTAAACACAACACAAATAGTATAGTCTCCACGATGATATAGAAAAAAGTTAAAACTCCAACCAAAATGAAAGTTGAATTTGAAATTCCACATCCTGACACCTGAAAGACTCCCTTATTTGTGAAAATGGTAGCGTTAGTAGTGTTGATCTGAGCATATTCAATTCCTCCCAAAATGAGATAAATACTCGCATGAAAAATGAAGAGGCTAACATAAGATCCAATCACAAACTTGTCACTCACCAAAATGACAAAATTTTCACCTTCCTCAAGTCTTGAGCTGAAGGAGTGACTATGGTCAAGACATCACTTCTCATATCGTCGTCAATGGTTCCAACTGACGTAACATCTGATACTTCAAAATCTACCTTTTTCTCGTTCGTTCCTACAGCTTGTGTCACAAACTCTTGCTTCAAACTCTTTCTTGGATCCGAGTTGGTGGTTGTCATGACGACCGATGAATTTGTTGACATGACATCTTGAAGATTTGGATTCACCAATCCACTGTCAACAAACATGGATTTATCATAATCTCTCACAAACACTAAATTTGTCTTGTTTAAATTCAATACATGCAGCAAATACAATCGAAAACATCTAAAAATCGAAGGTAAAATCAATGCAGGTGGCAACACAAAATACGTAATTGCATAAATAAAGCATGGATAATTCTTTCGTCCAATAATATATCGCAAGCAAGTCAAAATTACAATAAAAGCACTCGCCACCAGTGTCAACACCATATAGACAATTCCTCTCGATTGAACATGTCTCGATTTTCGTTTCCAAAATAATCCAAAGCAACACAATCCCAGTAACACTAAATATCCCAACAAGAAGAGAAGAGAAAAGGAAAAGGAGAGCCAAGTTTCGGGACATCCAGAAGCTGTTAAAACAGGTCCATCACGACTAAAGTTTCCTAATTGAAATAAAATTGGATTACATCCTTGCAATTGTGAGGTATTGGAGATGTTGACAGGAGTTTCAAGAATGAAATTCGAAACTAAGACATTGAATGTTTTGAAAAATAATAAAGGATGATTTTGATGAAGAATAGAGTCTGCTGCTGATTGTTGCGATGATGGAATATCATTGAAAATTATTTCTGAAATTTTCATGAAAGCCGTGTCACCGGTCGAATGCATTTTTCTTGTGGTTGTCAAACTTGTTGAAATTTCGTGATGGCCAACAGACATGTCATCGCCGTCGTAATCGTTCTGCTGAAATCCATCAATGATTGGTATCATGTTCATAATGAGTATGAAAATGAAGGTCCAATAGCAAATAACAAGAGAGTGCTTGAAGAGAGAAGAGAGAATGTTTGATTGATACCTCTGACTTGTTGAAAGAGACATGGTTTTCATAGGAATTTCCATTCTGAACAATACTGGTTGATGACGATGAACCTGAGGTGGATCTGATCTCTTTGACAACACCAGGTTCATGCTTTGCAATTCTGGTGTGGTGTTGAAGTCGTGTTGTTGGGTAGAAAGCAGGCTGTGATTGCCTCAGAGATGCAGAAGTATTTTGTTTGAAAATGAATCAACAGATCAAGGCTTTCGTATGAGTAAGGCCTCACGAGGAAGGGCGTGTGTCAAGAATATTGGACCAGATGATATAAAAGGAAACTAGGAATCTAAGAAACACTCCGAGCGGAATGTACAAGCGCGATTCGATCTGGATTGAATTCATTGAACGAACTTTATATTTTCAAATGGTAACATTAACAAAGGATAGGTTAGAAGAACGTTGAGAAACTACCACATACGTCATCTCGTTGTCTTGTTCTTTTCTCTCAACGCGTTTTCAAGTGTCAAAAAGCACAACAGAAAAAATGTCTCAAAAACTACAGGAAGCCGAAAATCTCGAGAAGGAAGCAAAAAAGTTGTACGTTTTTTTCTTCATAACAAAATCGGTTGGAATATATTCTATCATCATCGGAATGAATATTTGGTGGTCCGAAAATATTGAATCAAATCATTATAATTACTGAAATTGAATGATGATATTGTTGTACTCACTCTAATTGAACAGATCTGAGAGAAGTGTATTCAGATGGAGCCCCGATTGGGATGGAGCTGCTTCAAAATATGAAAAGGCTGCTATTGCCTACAAGAATTTAGGAAAGGAAAACAAAGCTGTTGATTGTTATGTCAGTGCTGGTATGTAATTCTTTTCAAACTTTCCTACTTTAACTGATGGCAATATTACATACTTTCCAATATCATCATTTATTATTCATCACACGATAATTTCTACCACGTCCGTAAAAAAACAAATCCAAATGATTATTATTACTTCAGGTTATTGTCATGAAAAGAACAAAATTCTCTATTCTGCCGGAAGATGCTACGAATCGGCAGCCAACATTTATCAAACGTCCATCAAAGACTTTATCAGTGCATTAAAAAATTATAAAGATGCTGCACGAGTCTACTCCGATGATGGAAAGAACGATCGTGCTGCTGAGGTACTTGTGAAAGCTGCCAAAGCAATGGAAAAAGAACCAGGTGGATTGGAACAATGTTTTGAATTATTTAAGGAAGGAATTGAAATGTCTTGTCTCAATGGAAAGTATCACAACACGACCGACTTGTTGCGTCAATATAATACCATGTTGATCAAGTATAAGAGATTTGATGATGCAATCAAGAATTGTGAAACACAGCTCATTGCTTATCAAAATTTGAATCAAGCCGATAATTTGAGAAAGACCATGCTGTCCATCATTGTTTTGTATCTCAGAAATGATGACCCAGTCGCTGCCGAGAATGCTCTAACAAGATTTACCAATGAAAGTGGAGCTGCTAATTTTTCAAATAGCGACGAAGGTGATTTGGCAGTATCTTTTGTGAGTGCCTTCCAAAATAGAGATGAAAAATTATTAGAGTCCACTCGACAAAATTCTTTATTGAAATACCTCGAAGGACCCTTTGCCAAAATAGCCATGACATTGTCATTGAACCCTCTCTTTGACACAACACCACAAGTGAAAAAAGAGAAACCTAAAAAGATCTCAACACCCAATGCACCAGGTGAAGGAACTGCAATGGCGAACAGCAAGAAGAACATTGCTAGTAAAAAAGCCTCACTCTTCGCTGTGGATGATGACGAGGAAGAAGACGATGGTGACAACAAGAAACGATCAAACAGACCTACAAATACATTCCTAAGCACTGGATCAAAGGCTTCTGCAAACAAACCAAAAACAGCATTTCAACCATTACCTTCAAAGGAAGAAATGGAAGAACTCAAACGAAGACAACAGGAAGCCTATGAAGAAAGACAACGTCAACGACGAAATGGAGAACTTAACGAAGAAGATGATGAAGATTTGGGAGATGACGACGATGACGATGATTTGGAGTTGACTGGAGCTTCAAAATCAAAAACTCCAACAGCAAGCAGTAGTAGCAGCACAAACGTGAAAGCATCATCCTCTACTTCAACACCTACTACAACAAAAACACCAACTGTACCCATGCAACCCACTCAACCTTCACACCCATCATCTCAAACAAATAATGAAGATGAAGACGATATTCAATATGTGTCAACAAAACACAGTGAAGCAATTGATGAATATTTCAATGACGATAATGATTACCAAAAACCTCCTTCAACTATTAAGCCACGTCACGAGGATGATGAGGACGAAGATGAGGACGGAGGCGATGTCTTTGACCCTAATGATTTAACTTAATTGTCACGACGTCGTGTTCAAATGTACACATCTCATGTATAGCTCTTACTATTCCCATAATTTATTATGTTGATATGAAATAATATCGCAAGACTTTTTCTATGAATTTTACCATAATTTATTGTTATACCTAATGCAGGAAATCAGTCCGTCTTAACTAGTCAAACAATTTACAGACTTGAGCAAACACTTCTTCTGGAGTTCCTGTACTATCAATAGTTCGTACTCGATCAGTCTTTTTGAAATGCTCCACTACTGGCAAGCTTTGAGAAAGGAAAGTCTTGAACCTCTTCTTGATACTCTCAATGTTGTCATCAGTTCTGCCAGAAGTTTTACCTCTCTCCAACAAACGCTTCTCAAGAACTTCCTCTGGGCACTCAAAGAACAGAACAAACATGCCCTTACAAATGAATTGCTCAAAGTCATAAGCTAATGGGTGAAATATGAATGTATCAACAACATCCGTACGTGAAAAATACTCACCTTGATGCATTTCACGAGGGAATCCATCCACAAGGAAGGTAGTGTTCTTGTTTGGATGCTCCAAAATAGCTTGTTTCAACAAATTAATGGTCACTTGACCTGGTACGAGCTTGCCTTCTTTCATGTAAGAATCAATCATTCGTCCTTGCTCGGTATCCTTCTTAGATTCTGCTCTCAGCAAGTCTCCAGAACTCAAGTGAACGAATTTATACTGTTCAACCAGTTTGGCGCATTGTGTTCCTGTTAATCAGTCAATAGTACAAAAGTTAGAGCAATTCATGAAACTCTATCAAAATACTAACCTTTTCCTGAACCTGGACCTCCTGCTCAAATGATATCCATATTGAAATGCGCATATTTCACCAATAGAAGACACAACGACGATTCAAGTACTTACCTAACACAAATACGACCTTTCTCCAGTTCTTGATAGATTCTTGTGCTGCAGCCAACCTTGCAATAGGAATTCTGAATGGTGAACAACTGACATAGTTCAATCCTAATCGATGCAAATACTTGACTGATTCGGACTCACCTCCATGCTCACCACACAGACCCACAGTGAGATGATTCTTCACTTCACGTCCATTTTGAATGGCCATTTGAATACTTCTTCCAACTCCTTCCTGGTCCAACACTTCAAATGGGTCATGCTCGAGCAAGTCGTGCTCAATGTAACTTTTCATGAATTTGCCACTATCGTCACGACTAAAACCAAAGGTCATTTGTGTGAGATCATTGGAACCAATAGAGAAGAAGTCAGCAATTCCAGCCAACTCCTTACTAATGATTACTGCTCTTGGACTTTCGATCATGGTTCCCACACGGTAATGAACCAAACTCTTCTTGTGATCGTTCAAACCATAGTATTTGGTTGCAACTTTTTCAATAATTTCCTTTTGATGCAACAATTCTTGAATGGATGAGACAAGAGGAACCATAATGTCAACCTTAACTTCATTGCTATTAGCAGCTTCAAATGCAGCCTCAAATATTGCCTCTACTTGCATGACTGTAATTTCAGGGAATGTAATGCCGAGACGACAACCTCGATGCCCAAGCATTGGATTCTTTTCTTTCAATTGTGCCACGAGTTGAGAGACTTCATGAACATTTTCTTCCAAAGCTTCAGCAAGCTCTGCAATGTCCTTTTCCTCTTCTGGGAGAAATTCATGGAGTGGTGGATCTAGCAAACGAATGGTGACCTTTCTTGGTCCCATCTCATGGAAAATGCTGAGGAAATCAGCTCTCTGGTATTCCTTTAAGGTGCTGATGGCTTGGTTACGTTTTTCTGGAGTTGATGCGACAATCATTCTTCTCATATCAATAATTCGAGTTTTTTCAAAGAACATGTGCTCAGTTCGACAGAGTCCAATGCCTTCAGCTCCAAACTGGAGGGCCTTCTTTGCATCTGCAGCACTATCGGCATTGGCGTAAACTCCCATGGTTCTATACTTTTTCTCAATGTCCATAATTCGAACAAAGTTAGCATTGGTCAAGCCAGGCTGACTTGTTTTTAAGGCCTCTCCATACACATTTCCTGTTGATCCATCAATTGTAATGACGTCTCCCTGCTTGAACAAGACGCCATTGATCGTACACGAGTCCTCTCCCGACACATAGAGCAAACTGCATCCAGAGACACAGCATTTTCCATGTTGACGAGCCACAACAGCGCTGTGGGAAGTCATACCACCAGTACTTGTCAAGAATCCTTGAGAAGCATGCATACCAGCTAAATCTTCTGTAGATGTTTGCTCTCTTACCAAAATCACGTCACCAGCCTCCTTTCTGTCAGCGGACATGGCAATTGCTTGCTCGCTTGTAAAAGCAATTCTGCCGACCACAACTCCAGGAGATGCTGGTAAACCTTGAGCCAAAGGTACATGTCTACTCTTTTCCTCAGGATCCAAGTAGGGATGCAACAATTGATCGAGCTGAGAAGGATCAATTTTCATAATGGCTTCTCGTTCATTGATCAGACCTTCGTCAATCATGTCACAATATATTTGAAGAGCTGCTTCTGCTGTTTTCTTTCCATTTCTACATTGCAACATGTAGAGAACGCCTTGTTCAATGGTAAACTCCATGTCTTGAATGTCCTTGAAATGCTTTTCCAATTTGGAACTAATTTCAGTAAGTTGCTTGTAACATTCAGGGAAGTTGGTTTCCAAGGTTTCAATTTTCTCTGGGGTTCTTGTTCCTGCAACGAGCTGTTCTCCTTGAGCCATGGTCATGTACTCGCCATAAAACTTGTTCTCACCAGTGGATGGATTTCTACTAAAGCAAACACCAGTACCGGACTTTTCATCAACATTTCCAAACACCATGGATTGAATGTTAACTGCAGTTCCTTTGAGCTTGGTAATGGAATGAATTTTTCTGTATTGAATAGCTCTAGAGTTATGCCAACTGTTGAAAACGGCAATAATGGCTCTGTACAATTGTTGATACACGTCTTGAAAAGTTCGTGATGGAATTAAGCATGCGAGAAACAACTGAGTGCGATCACTTACCTTGAGGAAAATCTTCACCAGTTTGCTCAAAAATAGTGAGCTTGTGATCCTGTACAATTTGCTGAATTTCTTCAAGATTTAATTCAGCGTCTGATGAAATTCCTCGCTTTTCTTTTTGTTTCTTAATATTGTCCTCAAAACATTCATTCTTCACGCCCATCACAACTTCACCAAATATTTGAACGAGACTCTTATAAGAATCCCAAGCAAATCTCTCATTTCCTCCAAAGTTTTGAATTAATTGATGAATATTCTTGTCACAAATTCCCAGGTCAAGAACTGTATCCATCATGCCTGGCATTGAAACTGCAGCACCTGATCTGACACTCAGTAAGAGAATCTTTTCATCACCCTGTTGAGAATCTCCAAATTTCTTACCCGAAACTAGTTCCAATTTCTTCAAATATTCATCAACCTCAGTTTTGATTTCATCAGGAAGATTTCTCTCTTTGCCCTTTGAATCATCGCCCTCATGGATATTGTTATGAGAGGAGAACTTCTCACAAGCCTCCGTGCTCACAGTAAATCCAGGAGGAACATTAATTCCCAAATTTAACATTTCACACAAATTAGCTCCTTTTCCTCCCAATAATTCTCTCATGTCCTTATTACCTTCAGTGAGGTTGGCCTTTGAGGCAGCATCAAGACCAAAGAAGTAGCAATAGCCCTGTTCCTTCTTTCCTTGTTTGACACAAGTTGTTGAAAGATGTTGTTGAGGATCTGATGCAGCAGAAGTTGGAGCATCATTGTGCCGAGGAGTTTCTGGTACCTGTCCCTCATTCTCTGCTACTACTTTGATGGTCGATTTGGAATTTCCGCAACCCATGTTGTATTATGAAGTGTATGATTGTGATCTTGGTGTTTTTTAAATTTTTACACGATGAGTCTATGGAAAAAAACAATACAATATATTAAATTCAAAATCCAGACAAGCGTGTGTGTCTACTGCGATAAAGCGTTATTTTTTCTTGTTATGTACCCATAACGTACTTGTAGTAGAAAATGGCGGCAAAATATTTTCATGTCTCTTTCTGGTCGATCAATTGAACGAAAATAATTCTTATTGATCAAAATATTGATCTTTAAAATCAATTTATTGACAAAGAGAGGATTGATAATTGGTATCAACGACACAACCATTCGTTCCACAGGCATCCACAGAAGTACTGAATACATCGGATCGGGATGGGAATTGCAATTGATTAAGGAAATATTGCACACTTTGCATTTTAACATTCACAGTCATGGTAATGATGTTACTGTTGGCTTTTGATAATTGACACATGACTTGTCTCATGGTAGAGACAGGTAATGTATTGTCCCACGTTAAATACACTCGGTAGTCTAAATGAAGAATTGTTAGTTTCGTAAAATAATAATTATTTTGTGAAAATCAGCAAGTTTTGTAATGATAACAAACCTTGTGTAGTTTGAGGACCAAACGACATGGTCGTATTCACAGCAGCCACTATACTCGAAGTATATTGCAAACTTGCTTGAATACTATTCAATATGAGTATCAATGATTCAACAACAGAAATAATAAATTCAAAATTGTCAATATTCCAAATTTCAATTCACGAATCGATTATTATCAAAATTTTCTTCGTCCTTCCACTTACTTATTCGCAGTAATATTAAATAAATTTCCATTGGCCACTCTCAATGTAATATAAGGCACAACATTCATATTATTGGTTTGATACGTAAAAGTACATTGATTCACGTCACAACATGCAGAATTATTCTTTCCTTGAGCTGGACAGAAATTCACTGAAAATGCCTCAAATCCAAATCCACTATTGTGTGGTATTTTTTTCGGTTCACATAATCGAAATGTGAATTTCCAAATTTATCCATTCGGTAAAACATTTAAAATTTTTTGAAAACAAATATTAAATGAAAATAATTTTTCAAATGATTACTTAAAAAAGAAATATTCAACCTACACAGTGGTAATATTAGGTGCTCGAGGAATGAAAATTGCTGCCAATACAATGGCTGCAATCACCACGAGTGCACAAGTTCCGAGAATACATAGACCAACAAATATTCGACAGCCACTGTGATGAGACAGAAAAACATCGGACATGAGAATGATGATGACATTCAAAATAGTTGACAAGTGTGAGATGAGATGTTTTGAAATGAGAATGGATGCTTACACTTTTTTCTTACTTTCTTTCTTTTCTACGGCAGACCACTGATGGTTGAAGCATCATGATGATGACAAGTGACAGTGTTCATTCCGATGTGGCAAAGTGTTTCATAGTGTTGTTAGCAGAGAAGAACTAGTTTCAAACCTACATCGTATTCCATTTTCAAAAAAGATGATGGCGTGTGGTTTGAAATGTTTCTAATTTTTTTTTGTTATTATTTTCAACAGTTGTCAAATGTCGATTTTGCTAACACTTCTTTTCCTTTTCTGATTCAACATCAAGTCATGATAAAGTTCCATAGCGCCTTTTGCATAGCATACTGTAGTGATCAATTAATATCTTCAACCTTGACACTTTGTCTTGAATATGTATAACTCTTTTTATATCCTGTATTACTCAGTCCTCACTTGAAACATCCAACATGACATGTCATTCAATGTTAGTTTACATTAATATTTTATTACAAAAATATTTTGGTTTTACAACGCCAGGACATTACCGGACAGTAATAAAAAAAATGTCCGAATTTGCAACCCTCAACGCGTTGAATTTTCAAAAGCACACTTTCGGCTTGGACCCAAATTCTTTATATTCGGATCGAATTCGAGCGATTGATCTTTTGGATCTTATCTGTGTTTGCCTTACATTCCATTTGGTGTTTTTTCTTTTTTCAAGGCCGAAGAATTATGAAGAAAGGCTTGTTTGAAACTTCTCAATCTTCAGCACAGAAGTGAGTGCTTGAAGAGTCATCATCATCAACATTTGGTCCTCCCACGCTCGATTGCGCAATCTACCGTTGAGAGAGGTCAGTGTGTGGTGGGTTTCGGTAGAGAGCTGATCAACGTTGTTGTTGTTGTTGAGGAACCTTCAAGAACCTTGAATTGAAAGAAAAGAAAGCCACCACCACTCATACTACACATTTCAACAACAACAACCAACAGCAAGAACCACTTCAGCCTTTCTTTGAAACTCATTCTCATCCTTTCTTTTACAGCCTAACGAACACACTCATCAACAACTTTAGAAAATGATCATTGATGGAATTCTCTCACTCATTCCTCATCCAGTAGCTTCTCAACTCTCCGATCTTATCAATTCTCATGAAACTCTACCTGAGAAGGTTCCTTTCCTTCATTGGCACTATCCTTTGGCTTTCAGTTTGATCTATGTCGTTTCCTTGTTTGTGTTGCCCTTATATATGAAACACGTGCGTAAGAATGAGCCTATTCGTTCCGTATTATTAGACTCGTTCATTAAATTCCATAACTTGTTTTTGAGTGGATTGAGTCTCTTGATGGTATTAGGATTTGCAGGAGAAGCCATCAACGTGATGAATGAAGCCAAAGGTGAAACCTTGGGACAAGTCATTTCCTCAGTCACTTGTGATGCTCGGGATCGAATGGGACGAGGAGCAATTCCATTCTGGCTCTATGTGTTCTATTTGAGCAAGTATTATGAATTGTTGGATACTGTGTTTTTGATGGTCAAGTGTAAACCATTGACTTTTCTTCACACGTTCCATCACGTCTCGACTTTGTGTTTGTGTTGGTATGTGATTTTGCAAAAGTCTCAAATGATGTGGTTCCCTTCCATGTTGAATGCAGGTGTTCACGTGATCATGTATTATTACTTTTATGTGTGCACTTTGAAGGGTAGTTCCATTTTCACTCCTGGTTGCTTGAATGTGGTCAAGCCATGGATTACGAGAATGCAAATTTTACAATTTGTTGCAGATTTGTTGGTGCCTAAATTGTGGCTCTATTTCAAGTATGTGGATGGTCATCAATGTACTGGTGATTATCATGCTTACTTGTTGGTCGATGTGGTTGTTGGATCTTTCTTGTTGTTGTTCTTGAACTTTTACTTTAAGAGTTATAAAAAGAGTGGAGGAAAAGGAAAGAAGGAAGAATAAGAAGTGACCCACTAATTCACACAACAACCCATTCACAACATTTTTCAATAAATCACAAAATTCAATAAATCAAGTGTCTACTTGAATTTATATTCTTTCTCAAATGTTCCGTGCTCAACTTGATTCCCTTATTCACATCATCCCTTTTCCTTTGAAATGAAAGCTATTCGAGCGCATGGTATTGTCTGTTCACATACACGTATGTTACAAAATAAATGATCAGAGTTTCTAATATTTGGAAAATGACAATCTAATGATGAACTCCATGAGCCATAGAGCTTGCTCCCACTAATGCAAAGAATAATCCCAATGCATAACTCCTAACCAAGTAGAAGGTGTATCCACGATAAAATCCTCTAATACCTTCTTGTTTCCAAATTTGTTTAAAAGCATCTAAGCCTCCCTTATAAAATACAGGTTCTTCTGTGGAAAACGAGCTCATGAGTCCAGTGTTGCTATTATTGAAACGGAATCCAGCCTGTGTCATCAACCTGCGACTAATTACTAAAAATGGATAATGTACAGTTCCAGCTGTAAGAACCACAGATTGTGACAAGAGCATCATTTGGAAAAAGTTCAATTGTTTCTCAATACCAGTTTTCCGAATAAAATCAAACATGGCAAACTGTACGCCACGATAAAGAGACACTCCTGGCATGGCTGTCCAAAAACCACGGAATAATCCTGAAAAACCTTCACTCCTAACCAGTGATTTCAATGCTGGCCAAACTCCACTAAAATTATCTCGATGAATAATTGGTGAGAGCGAACCTTCAAAGCTCATGGCAGTTTCCTTAATAGGAATCATGTTGGCTTGCATTCGGGCTGAAATAACAGCCATGGGATAAGTGATTGCCAAGCTTGCTAAACCTCCAATACCTCCAGAAAGTAATACTAGTCCCAAGTATTTTTGAATGGATGCTGAAGGATTTTCCTCTCGAGAAAGCATTGGTGACAGAGCGCGTTGGACTTGGTCTCCCACGAACAATTGAAGATATTTTCCAAAAATTCGGCTAGTATTTGAAAAGATCAAAATTCAATCATTGGTCAAAAATTCATATGAGCATTAATATGTAAAAAACAAACATTTTTCATTAATTAAAAAATTGTTAAATAATTAAAAATTAATTTTGAATTATTTGAATCAAATGATTCCAACCATCCATGGAACAAATATATATAGATGGCCACAATGCATATTGGTTTTCATATTTTTTTCTCAAGCACTTACCCATAAATATCAGGCATTAAGCCTCTCCATAAAGTTCGATCTTTTGGTAATTGTTTAATAGCATCAATGGCTCCTCGGAATGGAGTCACAGAACTTCTTGCAATTACCTCTCCCGATGCAGAATACGTAACTTGAGTTACAAGGCTCTTGTAAGCCGATGGTAAAGAATGTTGAGTTTGAAGAATGGTCAAAATACGATCAATAGGATGAAGGAATACACGAGCACCTATAACTTCTGCTGCCATCATGACTCCAAAGATGGATTGTACAGCTCCCGGAGGTATGGATTGTAAGGTTTGAATTGTCTTTTTTTGGTTCTCTGTGAGAGTGATTGGTGTTGGTGGTTGATTGTTGTTTGGTAGAGTTGAGGATAGAGATCGATTTTGAATATCATCCTCACGATGATCATCCTTGTTTCTGGATGGTGATTTTTGGTCGTCCGATGATTGAGAAGACATTTTTTTTCGGATATTGAAATTCTTAAAATGCCCATATTTAGAATTGCATTAATATTGATTGACCAAAAGAACAACACATTGAATAATAAATAATTTACTGAATCCTCTCAAAAGGGTTCAATTGTCTTGTGAATAATCCGTATTAAGACTGGATGAAAGAATGACAGATTTTCTACCATTAAGATTGATAAATTTCTCGATCGTTAAAACACTGTGGTTGACAAATGGGTGAGACTGCAACTCTCGAGCTCCAGGACGTTGTTTCCAATCTTTGGTCCAACATTTGTTAATAAAATCGAGACAAATCGGGCTCAAGTTGTTAGGCTGTGGTATAGGAGGTTTTTCGTCTTGTACCATGTGATACATGGCAGCAACTTGATTAAATTCATTGTAAGGGCGTTTTCCAAACAACAGCTCAAAAATCACACATCCAAGCGACCAAATGTCAGCTGTGAAGCTATAGGGTTGAACTGAAATGACCTCAGGTGCTGTGTAGTGGGGAGTGCCTACTGTGGACGTTCGAATAGCTTCAAGATTTAGTAATTGTGCACTCACACCAAAATCAGTAATTTTAACACAGCCTTTTCCGCTGATTAAAATATTTCCAGGTTTCAAATCACGATGAATGATTCTCTTACTATGCAAATATTCGAGACCCATTAGAACTTGAGAGACAATGGCGCTTACTGTGGACTCATCGAGGGGACCATTGTTTTTCACATATTGTTCAAGAGTTCCTCCGTCTACATATTCCAAAACAATGCTATACTCTTTCATTTTGGGGCTATATTTGCATCCAATATATTGCACCAAGTATGGATGATAGAGTTGCTTCAAAATATCAACTTCCAACTTGATAAACTTTTTTGAAAATCTGCCTGCCTTAACGCTTAGCTTCTTAATGGCCACTGGGTCTTGGTATTGGTAATATAGTTGGGAATGAAACCTTTGAACACTTTTCCGTGAGCTCCAATACCAAGCAATTCATCGAGTTCAATAATAAGCTTCTTGGATCCATCAGGAGGTAGTTGAAACAATTGCTGTTGGTCAGAAGTTATCGTCATGTTAGGATCCTCTTCAATAATGTCATTGTCATGTCTCGTGTTTGTAGGAGACTCTGGTCTTGATTCATCATTGCGAACCGTTTCTATTGACTTGACAGAATGTTTCTTGTGTTTTTTCTTCTTCTTTTTTGTCTTTTCACTATATTCCACTTCAGAATTCAAATGCTGCAGCAACTGATTAAATTGGAATTTTTGCTTGTCTGCCTCTCCCATGGTTTGTGGTGAGCTCAAATCATCAAACGTAGCCAAAGATTCAGTCATGATTACATCACCATCTTCGGCTCTCTTTGTTTTTTCTTCATCGTTCATGAGAACCATATCATCCTCATCGCTCACCTTCTCGCACACGCTCGTTCTCCTCTTTTGTTGCATCATACCTGCTTCTTTTTTCCAGTCAATGGTGCCGTTTTGCTCCAAGCTTTCTGCAAGGAACGACGATTCATTGAGCAATTGATCTGATGACGTCATGACGGATGAGCCTAAATTGGTGTCTTCAGTAGCGTTAAATGAGGATTGTCGTAATCTGCCGTTTTCATTAGTGACCATTGCAACTTCTCTTGATCGTCGTACAAGGTCAGAAGCAGAAGGCGAGGGGGCTCTGTGGTATACTCCAATCTCTCTTTCGGAAGGTGGTTCCAAAGACGATAATTTTTGAGGCATGTTTTCTTCAACTTCCTTTCCATGGTATCTCGACAAGTTGTTTGCAGAAATTACCCTTGATTCTCTTACATTAACCTTCATCACAAAATTTTCGTCAACAGTAGTACGTAATGCATCTGAAGATGAAGGTGTGAAATCAAAGCTCATCCCAGCATTACGTTTCGGTGAGAGGCGCGGCAAAACTTTGTATTGCTCGTGCTCTTTTTTAGGTACAGAAATGCTTGGTGTTAGAATGAGGGGTGTCATGCCTGGTTGTTGTTTAGCTTGCAACAATGATGGCTTTGTCAGAGCGACTTTGGCCTCTTTTCTAGAGGCATCTACAATTGCTTTCAATAATTTTCTGGAATCGACTTGGTTCAATGTTTCATTGGAGAGGTCAGAAAATGTCGAAGTTAAAAAGAATCCATCTTCATCTTGAGGCTCCAAATCATTAATTATAACAATTTCAAAATCGTCATCACCTTCACCATCATCCTTTTCACTCTCGGAGGTACTTTCTGACTCATATTCATCACCTTCAGAGTCAGAAAATATCGAGTCATCTGATGAAGAAGTTAGCTCTGAAAACGATTTCGGCGATGTTGATGCTTGAGCAGATCTTTTTGGAGTGGTGGCAGGCGACCATCGTTGTTTCCATCTTGAAATTTCTGCAGTGAGCTTTTCTTTTTCAACGACCTTATCTTCTTCAGATTTGATCTTATCAGATCTTGAGAACAGGTTTTCAAGAAGAGATGAGGCCACTTCATGAGGGTCCACTCTTTCAACAGCTTTGACGAACTTGGTGGACATTTCTGGGTTTAAACGCTGCTTGAATCTTCTATATTCATCATCGAAACGTTTAATTTCCACTTCTTCTTCCTCTTTTGACATTTCAACATTTGAGAAACCCTCCTCAGCTAAACTACTTCGTCTTAATGCGACATAGGAGTCCCTTTCACTTTTATAGTCACTCCATCCAGATAGTCCGTTCTTTAGAATTTTTCGATAGTAATTTAGACGTTTGATTCGCTTTTCCATCTTCTCAACTTCGAAATTGTTAATCTCATCCATTGCAGGATGATTATTTTGGAAATGATAAAGATTTTTAAAGCTATTTTTCTTTCCACTCTCTGTTCTCTTTAGCATGACAACTCTATTACTGAGCGTTTTGAGTTCATTAACAACATCTGTGTATGTCAATTCCTGATCAGATGTTTGTTGATACTTGATTTTCTTATTGGAAGTATCGAAACCATTAGGGAAAATGTCTACCAATGCAATTTCTTTCAGTTGCTCCTTAGTCATTGGCTCATTATTAACTTGTTGTGGCTTGTCGTCTAATTGTGAAACAGTTTTCTTGGATATAATAAGAGGAGTTTTTGTTTTAGCTGGAGAGAGGATTGTTGAAGAAGCCGAATTTTGTACATGAGTTGGAGTTTGTGGAGACGTGGAAGAAATGTCCTCTGAAAAATGTCGAATAGTGTGAGGTACAAGATCTGATGATGGACGTGTGGTAATTATTTGGTGGTCTGATTGTGTTGGGGCTATTTCTTCATCATGCAAAGATGTGTTGGTAGTAATTGGAGCTGTGATGTCACTTGTGGTATCATTCTCTATTGAGGGAGTTAAAGGAACTTTGAGAGAACGTTTTCCATGAAGAGGATGGAGGACAGGCTGGGGCGATTTGGTGGAAGGAGATGCTTTCTTAACTTTGAACTGAGTCAGCATATTAATTTCCTGAACTGATAACGGTGACGATGATTTTTTAATTTGGGAAGGAGTTCTAGATGAATTTGAAATAGGTAGTTGTACAGGTTGTGGTGTTGTGGCTTCTTGTTGTTGTGTCGACAATATATCTGACTTCCCATACACCGTTGATTTTTTAAGGGAAGTCGGTCGTACCGAGGGAAGTTTATGGTCGGTCGAGGGTGAGGAAATAACAGGGAGACTGTCAGGTGTTGAGGAGTTGTTAGTTGTTGTGAGCTGATTGTCGAAAGGATGAGGTGAGCGTGTAATGGAGCTTCGTCTGCTTTGTGAGCTTCGTGTACCACCTTCTCTTGTAACTGATCGTTCGGTGGCAGTATTAAGCGGTGTAGACGCAACAAACGATTCATCTTCTTTTTGTTGATGGTCTGTGGAGTGGTTGCTGCAAACTGAGGCAGGACGAGACACACTCGACACGGTATCTACCATTTCATATAATGTCGGGGAGGGAGTTTTATAAGCAGACGATGAGGATGTAGATATGGGCGTGAGGGAAGTAAATTTGTTGACAGAGGCTATGGACTGCCTAAGTGAAGAGGAACCATTGCTGATGGAAGGAAATGACGTGTTACTTGATTTTCTGGTGAGTAAAGAGGCCTTTGGTGATATGTTGTTGGATGTCGAAGCATTGGCAATATTAATTAGGGAGGAGCTTAATTGCCTTGAGCTTCTCATGTTGTTGACATTGGTATTTTGTGAAGATTGTAGTTGTTGAAGAGCTGTTGTCTGTGATGTTTTTCGGGAAACAACCTCATCTTCCCAAACCGTTTCATCTTCGTGATCGAAAATGTCTTGATTCTCCTCTTTGACGTTACTCTTTCGCCCATCAACCAAATCGAATGTAGCAGACGAAGGCCGTAATTCAGATTTCAGATCCAAATCGAAGGAGGAAATGTTGTTGAGGGTTATTTTCTTTTGCTGACCATGATGAGACGGGGTGGTATTGTTGTTGACGTTGCTAATACTAGTACCAACTAAAACCACATTGTTTGTGCTTGGAAGAGGGCTTGTGTCAGTAACATTTGTATCTCTCGTGAGAATTGAGGGTATGTTATTGGGATTGTTGATTCTGAGAGGGTTTTTTCGGACAGCAGTCATTTGGTGATTTTGCCGGTGGCCCTTCTTGATGAGCGTTTGCCCCAGCATTTTCCACTCCCAATGAAAAAGTATTGTTGTTGTTGTTGATAATATATTTTGGAGATGTTCAATTTTACAATTCTGGTTGATGATCTGTTGTTGATTACGGCATCATCGGAATCACCACAAAATTGAGTTCAACAATAATAATTCACCTCCTTGATGGTTGAGTGATGATAAAGAACAATGATAAGAAGAACACTCGACTTGTTTCGTTACGTAAAAGCTCGTTTTGTTATCTCCTCGAGCGAAACTATCAAAAATTTCAAAGGCTTGGCGAGTCTGCTGCTCGTGAGTGGAGCCAAAATTTACAGTGTTTGAAAGACCCACACACTTGCCAACGGCTTTTTTAAATATTTTTTGACCCTTTTTCAAGCAGAGGTGCCTGAATGAAAGATATGAAAACGGAGATGTTGTTCTCTTCAAGACGGGAGATATTCATTGGACCAATTCTCTAAAAACAAATGAATGTCAGACATTAGAATCTTGCTGGCAATGTTTGTTACTATCAACTTACAAAAAAAATAACTGTTACATCATGAGCCGACCAACTGCACAAAATTCATCATCATCATCATCGGGAGGAGGAGGTCTCTTCTCAAGTCTCAAAAGTATGGTGAATGATTTGACTTCAAGCTCTCCACAGCCATCTCAACAACAATCATCCTCTCAGGTCAAACGTCCTACTGGTTCTTCTTCATCATCATCAGCGTCCAATAATTTATTCCCAAGTCTTTCCGTTCTTCAAAATAATTTACCACAAGAAATTCAGCGAGTGAGATCTGTGTTGCAAGGCTCCAATGCGAGCCTTTCTCAATTGGAACAGGGAGAACGAGCTCTTGATGATTTGATTTGTGTATTATCGGGACAATTGGCTGAGTTGTGTGAGTTGAGGAGAGAAAATTCTCAAAAACTCATTCATAGGCTCAAACAAAATGTTTCAACAACATCAGCAAATCAGACTGCCACAACGAATCAATATGTGCCTCCCTCAATTTCACAACAACAATCGCCACAAACGACATCCAAAGTGTCAAACTCACAAACTCAACCACCCACATCCAAGGCTCCACAAAGCACAGTTAACAAGAGCGCAACAACAACACCACAGTCGCCACAACAAGGTGGTTTCGGAACACTGGCAACACGTGGACAAAAAGCACTCACAACATCGTCCACTAAAGCACCATCTCAATCAAATCCATCAACAAATAACACCTCACGAGGAGGACAAGTGGATTCCATTGACTCTATTTTGGTTTGGCAAGAGAACGAAGTGCCTGTGCAATCTGAGTCAATGTCAACCCCTCCCGCTACAAGCAGTAACATTCCTACTGCACAATTATTGGACCCTTTTGAAACTACTGTTACTACCACCACCATGTCACAACCATCAGTTCAAGCTCCTTCTACACCATTCGCTGATTCAGGAATTTATAATGCACCTCCAGGATTGGATTCGCTTCTTCAACCTCCATCCGTCTCCGATATTTTAGGTGGTGATGCTATACAAGACGACTCAAACAAACAACAACAAACAGGAAATGATTTTAATCTGGATCAAATTTTGGGAACCAAGAAACAGGAGGAACCAGTTGGTGAAATGTTAGACTTTTCAAATGAAGGGCAGAAAATTTTCCAATCCAATCAAATCCTTTCAATGTTTGACAAACAGGAGTCGCAAGATCATGTTGTCGGAGCAACCATTGATGTAGAAGTTCAAGATGACACTGGAAAATCCAATCCTTCTGATGATTTTGATTTTTAATTTTGATGTGGAAATTTTGTGTGGAAATATTTATCAATAACACTATAATTACCTTATAATTTAATGATGGAAAATTTATGTACATTATCTAATGTTTGTATGGAACAGCTAGGATTCATCGTCATTGACTTTGGACGTTTCGATAGAATCACTAACGTGACGACATTCCGTTGGAGAAGTCTGTTGTGAACAGTTTACTCGTGACTTCATTCTTCTTATTGGAACACACATACTTTTCTCATTTTCCAATCTAAGTATGGTCTCTTCTCTGTCCCATCTCGTTTTCTCGGATTGTTCTAACAGCATTTTCAATTCTGAAATCATTCTCTCCTTGCAAGCCATACCATGTACGACACTCTTCTCCTTTTTTACAGCTTGTTGCAGTGACTCCTCTAGCTTGACAATTTTCTCCTCCAATTGTTGAATGGTCGTTTGATATTGTCGAACCATTTCAGATTCTTCTTGTTTTTTCCGTTTAGACTTGAATGGTGGCATCCATTTTTCATGCTCGTCCTGTAGCATTTCATTCAATAATTTCAAATGAAGACCTGCCAATGAGCTGTCAGATTTCGAATTGAAATCAGAAATTTCAGTTCGTGCACTTCCAACAATGTTCACTTTGGATTCATCCAGCAAGAGTTTAGACATTTCATTGGCATACTTGTCACCACATGATGATTCATGTTGTTGATTGAGAATCGTATTGAAAGAGAGAATTAATTTAGACAAGGTCCTACTCCGATCATGCCATCGTTCACACCACATTTCTGCCAACTCTTTTTCTTGTTTCATTTCTTGATGTTTTTTAAGGAGTGTCATGTTTTGAAGTTCCAATTGTGTCAGGCGTTGCCTTAATATTGCATTTTCCGCTTGAACATCTCTTGTGGCGTCATTTTGAGCACACAACGAAGCATGAAGAAGGTTATTTTCTCGAACCGATTCACACAATTGTTTTTGAAATTCATGTTCATAATGCTTCTTTTTGGATTGATATTTGTGCTTGGTGCGTTCAAGTTTTCGTTTGAACAGCTCCTTATTTTGATCGAGAGCATATTTCACGAGTGGATCGTTGGGCAATAGAGATTCTAATTGATTTTCAACAGTACCATGCAACCGTGGAGAAGATTCTGATGAAGAGGATGATAAACTTTCCGATATTGAATAATATTGTTGTCGTTGACATGTTGGACGGGAGAGTCGAGTCAACCAATCTTTCCTTAAAGTTGTGGAAGAGTGAGGAAAATAATCAGTATGATGGATGCATGCATTGGATGTCATGATCGGAATCGCTTTGAACGATCGAAATTCTCCCTCATCATCATGATGGATATAATATGACATTTTTTAAACTAACAAAAATTACCGTTCGACTTTGGCGCCAAATGTGTCAGTTCTTAAAGAATTCTCATTACATTTCAAAATCAGAAAACCACAAATGTCCTCTCAAAATGGCAGCTCTGTTTAATGAATTTGCGAACTTTAATGATTATCATTGTTATCACTGGACGATGAGACACCAGCTCTCATCTCAGCCAATCTTTGGAACTTGTAAATCACAATTCCAATTAATGTAATTCCATAACCAATCACACCTAATATTCCAATACGATCTCCAAATACCATCACACTGATCATAATTAATAGTAATTCCTTAAAGATCGACACCACTGTGAGAGTGAGACTTGAGGTTTGTTTGATCAATAAAAATTCTGAAACATTCAAAATAACTCCCAAAAACGAGCCAAAGATGATCATTCCAATAAATTTCAAAATAAACATGAATCGAAGATATTGAATGGAAGTGTTGGTGTCAACAACAACAGTATTGGGAGTTTGTGTAATGTTCACAAAATCATACAAAATTCTCCAACCTTCCAAAATGAGTGCAAATGGTAGAACGGTCAATCCAATGACAGGACTCGAGTAGAAAAAGACTTGAACGGAGGAAATTTCAATTTTTGAAGCTCTAAATTCTTCTCCACTATCTTTGGCATAAAAGTATTCCAAATGTTGCTCTTCTTCAGAATGAATAGTGGCATTGATGGGTGTGTTTGATTCTTGAGCGTTTGATTCTTGAAGTGGTTGATTGTTACTTTCTAACAGCAATGTGTTTCCTTCTGTTTCGTGTTCTTCATCTGAATTTTCTTCTTGTTGGTTATTTTCATTTCCAACTTCGTCACTACTCAATCTCGTATACAGAACTTGAGTATTATTATGATGTAAAATATATTGAGCAAATACCAAACGAATGGCAGCAAATATCACAGCTACAATTACCAAAATAAATCCAAAAATATCAAAATGTATAGAACCTCTCGAAGTCATTCCAATTCCAACTGAAATTAACACAATCGATGCGATGAGTATCAATTTCACCTTTTCTAATTTGAAAATAAACGAAATGATCATTACAAATACTGGAATGGATGACTTTAACATGGTATACAATGACACGGTAATGTATTTCAAACTCAATGTCGAACATCCAAAATCAAATCCTGTCAACACTCCAAACGGAGCCAAAGTTTTAAATGTTTTCCAATTAAATAAGTGTCCAAATATTTCTCTCCAATTGGGTATGATCGTTTTATGAATCGAATGGGTTGAGATGTTTCTTTTCGAATAAACCACACTCTCCAATCGTTTCTTAATCAAAAACCATGAAATCACTCCACAAATGAAACAATTGACAAACATTTGTAAACTCAAAAACATTAACGGATATCTCAATCCACTATACGAGACTGTATATTTAATAAAGAGAGTGAGTAAAATACTTGCTAAAAAGTATTGTAATGTATATTGTATAGAAAGTAATAGAGAATGATAGGATGAAATGAAATTTGATAAGAACGAATTGGAGGATTGTTGTTGATCATGTTGTTGATTATTGGTAGAGATGGTGGTTAATGGACTGAGATCAAAATCAGAATGAGCATTGGAAATGGAATCACTCATTGTTTCTCGTTCATGTATTGGTTGTTCTTGTTGTTCTGTTGTTCTTGTTGATCATTGAGTTCAATTTCTTCATTCCGAGAAGACTGAAATATTGATGATGAATTGAGATCATCATCATGGGATGTTTTTTTTTGGTGGTTGGTTTGATTCAAAATTGGAACATGGGCAAGTTCCAATAATTCTTCATGATGATGATCAGGAGGTTGTTGTAGATTCATGAATTTTTTTTTAAATATTTTTTGTAATAATCATAATTCTTGCCAAAACACTCTTTCAAATGTTTTTAATATAAAAATTCAAATGAAAGGAAAATCAATGACATTCTGTGAACACATTTAAAATTGATTCAACTTTTTGGCAGCAAATGCAGGTAAATTAAATGCAGCACGATGCAACTGTGGAGTATAATACTTCAAACTGTCACGTGTCTTTTCATCCAATTGATTGAACCAACTCTCAATACGACGTGGCTCACGAGAATCCACTCCCGATTGCATTTGACATACCAAATATCCCAAAATTCCTCCTGGATAAGTTGGAGTGGAAGACCATGCATAATTCACATTTCCGAACACCTTTTCCAAGTTTTCCTTCATTTGTGCAATTAAATCCAAATGGAGCCACAAAGTTTCGGATTGTTGTGAAAAAACTCCATTTTCTACCAATGCTTCTTTGCAGGTTTCGAAAAACTCCTTCGAAAAGAGGAATTCTGCAAGACCTACTGGATCGGAACAATCGTTAATCACAACATCGAAATACTTTTTGTGTTGACGCAAATATTCAGCTCCGTCGGCGTTGATGATTTTCACACGAGGATCGGAAAGACCACAACTCATGGTTGGGAGAAATTGTTTGGCAGCATTGATGACATCGACGTCGATTTCGCACAAGACAACTTCTTCGACGCTTGGATGCTTGAGGACTTCACGGACACAACCACCGTCGCCACCACCAATGATACAGACACGCTTTGGTTCGTGGTCGAGAGTGACAAGTGGCAAGTGACAGGCCATTTCTTGATAACTATTGGAAGAGTGAGTAGTGGTATGATTGATTATTCACACGAACATTCGAAAATGAAACATTGGTTATGATGTCAATTTTCCAAATTTAGAAATCAATTCACACTTACCTGCATTCATCCTTCTCAGTAGCTTGAATAGCTCCATCCAAAACCAACACATTTCCATAAGACTCGGATTCAAAAACCAAAATATCTTGGAATTTTGATTTTTCGTGATACAAGACACGTTTCACTTTGAGATTCTTTGATTCGCCATCCCAAAGGCCATTTGAAATTTCAGTGAACCATCCTTCTTGCCAAGCGTTCATTTAGTAATGACTGTTATAAAACTCAAAGTTGTGTAGAATTGAGTGTGTTGTTTGGAGTGAGTAATTGAATTTGTTTTTTTTCAACAAACAGAAAATATTTTGAGTTGACAACAGGCAAGAAATTTAGGTCTGCCTTTCATGTCCGCATATTATTGAAGATAAAAATTGTCCAATTTATAGTCAACGAAACCTCAATGCCCCTCCGAATTAGTTCATTCGACCAAATGCATTCGAGAGATTCGCAGTGAAAAATTCGCCACAATTTCCCATAGATGCAAATTTTCATTGAAGAGTGTCGGCCTTGTCATTGTAAATTTACAAGTAGTTTTCTCCATTAACCACGTCAATGCATTTCATTCGTATCATTCATTCAAACGATTCATGTATTTACCCTTTGCATCTTCCTTCGTTGAGGCAAAGTTTACAGTAACTGTTTTAAATTGGGTGAGCTTGAGAATAGTTGACGTTGTGGTAAATCAAAGAGGAACAATGAACTAAGGGTTAGTTATTTGGGACGGTTGTTTGAGGAACTCGAAAAAACAAATTTCGTCATAGTTCTGCTTGTTCCAATGTATCTCGAAAGCGAAAGATGATTTCAAAGGATGGAAATGGGAACTGTCAAATGAACAAACATCAAAAAAATGTCATCAACACCACAATCAGCTAGGAAACAACCAGAATTTAAGATCGCCGTTGTTGGTATGTTTCATGATGTTGTTGATCTATGACTCACTTGTAAAAATTAATCATCAAAATGTTGATCATCATCATCGGAATACAGGCGGTGGAGGAGTCGGCAAAAGCGCACTCACCATTCAATTCGTTCAACACTTCTTTCAACCACAATACGATCCCACCATCGAAGATAGTTATCAAGTAAGTTCTCATTATTAATCGTAATATTCATAAAAATTCATTCGTTCTGATCATCTTTAGAAACAAATGAAAGTAGATGAAAAAGTTGTACAATTAGAAATTACAGATACTGCCGGACAAGACGAATTGTAAGTGTTTCTCGGATCAGCATTTGAAATTTTTAAAGGATGGCTCTTTTTCAAAATGTTCGGAAATTACAACATTTTCAATAGTATTGGTATGTCACATCTTTTTCTTTCAACAGTATTACCATTCTCAACATGTTCGTTGCATACTAAATACCACAACAGCATTGAGAGACACGTACATGAGAAGAAACGATGGATTTGTTCTCGTTTTCGATCTCACTGCAAAAACCACATTGGAAGAACTTGTTAATTTTGTCGAAGGTATTAAGCGTGTGAAAGAAGAAGATGAAAAATTCTCAACCATTCCATTCGTATTGGTTGGAAATAAGGTGGATTTAGGGGATCAACGAAAATTCACGAAAAAAGAAGTCTTATCCTTTATGGTGGATCGTTTGGAATTACCTGAGGACACGCCGTATTTTGAATCGAGTGCTAAAAATCGAGTGTTGTGTGATGAACCATTCGAAACCATGGTGAGAAGAATGAGAAAATTACAAAAAACCCAACCAAAAACTAATGAAGGAGGAAATGTACAAAATTCTTCGAATTCTGGTAAAAGTGGATTATTTTCGAGCATGTCTGGAGCATCCGAAAAGGATCATGATTTGCAAACCTTTAAGGAATTACAATAAATTCAATAGTGTTGTATCATAGGTTACGTGTGGCCAATTGTGGCACATGTTTGATATTGAGCAGTTCAGATACCTCAATGGACATGCTATACCCGATCTACGTCATTGGTTGGCTTATTGAATGTACAAATAAACTTGGCTTTGCCAACAATACCCTTCGTGCTGATGACAAGTGCGTTTTTTGGCATGGTATTATTTTCCCATTCACAAAGAACCAAGTACTTGTGAATAGCAATGTCATTAATCCAGTCAATGATATTAAACGAGAAATAACAATCTAAAATGTTTCCGTCCACACAACTTGGTCGTAATGATTCCAATGGACGTTGTTCCTTGTTGTAATTGGTAACAAATCCGTCAATATGGTTCGAATTGTGATCATGAAAAAATTGAATGGTAAATTCTTCTCCTGTGTCCAAGATTACACAATTCCACAAATACTCTTGTAGTGTCTTTGCTGAAAGTTCTTCAAAAGTCTTGTCATATTGCTCATAGTTCAAACGCTGTAATTTCTTTTGCAACAGTTCAGAATCAGTCTTGTCAATTTTGTTATTATTAGCATTTTCAGATGTGAAATATCCAGCCTGTACATGATTTCAATTTCAATTTGATATCATCATCCATAGTTCAACATAATTCAACAAGGTTGACATAAAAACGACATTTCACATGTGTACACTTACTCTACCAGTGAGATCAGACCAAACTCCATGAACAGTAATATCCAAATTACAACCAAGCTTTCCTCGCATATTCTTGGAATAATTTTTTGATAGCGCCCATTTACCTTCTTTTCCTTGAAAATCTTGTCGTTTCTTGAATGATTTATAGGGTAGCTTACGTCCAAGAACGTTCGTAATCAAGTCGCAAGATGGGTACCAAATCTGAACCAAGTTAATATACATTCCAACAGAGATACCAAAATAGTAATATCTTGAAATGTCTGGATCATTGATTTGATCTAACCCAGAACATTTACCTGTAAAAAACTCAACACCAGGAAATCTTGTTTCAATGGCATGATTAATATTGGTTTTCAGTATTGAAAAATCTTGACCATTGAGTGAAAATAGATTGTCTTCTGCCTCTACAGATTTTACAGAGCTAAAACATTCGATATCATTGTGTAGAAGGTATGAATAAGGCTTTGAGACTCTCTTATGTGTTCCTGTATTAAATAGCATCAATCCATATAATTTTCCATCCACTTAACAAAAGCACAATCAGGTTGTACATCATCGTTGTTCACAAAAGGTAATCTACTTGTGGATAATTTCCACTATAATATTTTCAAACCTACCAAATACGTTTCTTAGTAATTTCTTGTAGCTAATGTCTTTAAACGCAACCTTTTGTAAGGCAGTTTTGGTCAATTTAATTTTTCCAAACAAACACGATTTCCAAACAACCTCAAACAATTTCAATTTTTCCAAATATGCAGATTGGCACTTTGGGAGCAACAAATAAAACTTCTCTCTCCAACATTCATTCGCATCCACAATATTCTGATAATATTTGTTCAAAGATAGCAATGAGAGTAAATCTCTAACCGACACGAATGGCAAAAAAGAATGTTGAAAAACTTCGATCGGAATCAAATCTAGGCTCGTACATTCTTTTGAATCATTGATCAAATTAGAATGATGTACAAGTTCATCATGGTCCAATCTCAAGTTTTCTCTTCCAGAATGGCTCACTCTTGAAATTGGAGAACTTTTTGCCCCGATCGTTATTGAATTTTCTTTTTCATCATCACCATCGACACGTTGTTGATTTCCATCACCATTATTTTCTATCCTCATTATTGAAATATTGCAGCTACAATAATCGTTAATGCAATGATGAACTTTTTTTTGATGATTTTACAAAAAAAAATGTCTGTTCCTCCACCACCTCCATCCCTAGATCAAATCGTCAAAAATCAAAAAGTATTTTTCAAAGCTCAATATTCATTGAAAATTCAAGAGCCGCCACCAATATCTGGCAATCACACTAAATCATCGAATGATACATTTGTGAAGACTGATGGGAAGGATGTTCTCAGTAAACGAATTCAAATCGCGACACATTTTCATACTGGATTGAATTGTGGAAAGGGATGTATGATTTTCTTGGATCATGAAAATGAACTCACTCATGCAAATACATTGTTACAATTCGGAGGTACTCCTAATGAGAATCGATCTTTGACATTTGGCTGTGATGATATTTGTATTTAATTTTAACCTCTCATTATAATACTACCACTTGTCATGAATGGCAAAAATTACAAATTCCTTCTCACTCTCATAATTCACAAAATAAGGCTGAAGCCAGTGAAGAGTCCTCTCTTGCATATTCGAAAAGATTACAACGAATTTTTGTCATGACCTATTTCAGTCGTATTCATTCGTTGTGTTTAAAAACTTTAACTTGGGACGTCCTTCATCTCAGTTTACCATGTAGCTACAACAATTGCTTGTACAACTATATGGATCAATACCTTCTCGTTTCGTACTGCATAGGTTATGGAGAGACTCAGTTTGTTCAAGTCCATATGGATGAAATTGAAAAAGTGCTCAACATGTCGAAAAACAATTCCACAACGTCTTTGAACTTGGATTTTAAAGAATTAAATGTTCTTGTGTGCAGAGAAATTGCACGAGGAAAATTTCTTGCAGTACCAAACTCAATGTCTGACCACCATTCACACCTCTCAACTACTCAACAAGATCAGGATTACAATATTTATGTTTGTGGAGGAATTGATCGAAATGCTTCCATTGCTTCTGAAATTGAATCCTTGTACCGTGTGAATGCCATCAATAATTCTGATATTACAAAAGAAATATATTTGATCCAGAATTATACTCTGATTCGAGAATGCACCATTTCATGTCCATCATTCCTCAACATTCCACACAACTCTTTGCCTCCAATAAGGACGAAGAATTTCACATGGACATCATCATACGCTCCTCATTACGTTTTTTCACAAACCCTCAAAAAGTATCTTATTTTATGAATACGACATTACAGCAAATTTTGACGATATCGAGTTTGGGAATAGTATAACTTTTGGATCTCATTTGTATAATTACAAATATGGAACATTGAAGAGATTGGTACACAACAAAATTCCAATTCATCTTCTTGTTTCGAATGCTGTTCTGGGAAATTCCGTGCGACCATTCCTTCATTGTTATGTCAATGAAAAAGATGGAAGAAAGATGGGAGTATTTGTTGCCAACAACCGATTGTTGTATTTACTTAATTTGGATTATATGAATCCTAGGTTTTGCTTTCGTTTTGCAGACACAACGATGAAGGATCAATTACGAACGCTGTGTGACATTACAATACGAACAGGAGCAGCATCATTGGAACATTATGTGGTTGACAAGCAGTTGGGAATGCTTCCTCAACAAGTACATGCTCAACCAGGCAATGCTCAACACGGAACAAATGGAAAGAAAAGAAAGAGTACTAATAAGAACGATTGTGAGTTGCAATAAGGCCATTCAAGAAACAACACTTTAAATGACGAGAATCAAAGAATTTTCAACTACCAAATGAATGTGACACACACGGCATGCATGGTAAGATCCATTCTATACACTCATGGTATGAACTTGAGATGGCCTTAAATGGTTCATGGATGAGGTCCAACTGTAGAGAGCCACCATGGAATTACAATGATCACTGTAAGTGGAGGGAACGAATCTGTCGTTAGACATTCGGAAAATTAGCACCTTGCACAATGAATAGAAGACGTCTCATACACAATCACAACAACAAGAAGATATATGAAAATAGGAGAGAATGCAAGTACGACTCGAAGTCATGACTTTTAGAGAGCACATTTCTGTCCATTCTCCACTTCAATCAAATTCCTCCTATCCATGTTCTAATTTAAGTGTGTGTTGGCCAAAGTCAACAACGATGTTCGAAGGTGACTCATAGATAATATAACCCTCTCGAAATACAAAAGAAAGATACAACAATGAGCATGTTAGTGACTCTTGGACTGACTCCAACTGCAGCATCATCAACACCATCGAGTAGTGGCACTAGTAGTGGCAGTGGTTTGATAAGTAGTAGTACAAATACGATGGTGGCCTTGAGCAGCAGTATGATTCCTCGATCCATTGCACGGCCACTCGTCTCATCATCCGTTGTTCAATTCCATCCAAAAAGCAGCTCAACAACAACAGTTCTACCACTTGGATCTAAAAGTAAGGTACCAAATAGTGCCATCATCAATTCCAACAACAAGAGTAGTAGTAGTAGTAGTGGTACTCTATCTCGTCGGAACAAGCCGAGCAGTCATCAGAACTCTACTAACTCCCAAAAACAATTTTCTAAGCCTATTAACAGCACAGCAACAACAACGTTGAAAAGTAATCATCCTACGAGCACATACGAGTTCCTCCAATGCAATTCCAAACGTTTAAAGTATCTTGGCTACAAGCTCCATGTGTTCCTGCTCTCCAGTATTCGATGGAGCGTGATGATTCTATCGGGATGTATGGCTGGTAATATGATTTCAACATTCCTCCCTCTCTTTTTCATTCTTTGCTTATGTGTGGGTATTTCCATTGTATTTGTTGCCATTATGAAGACTTTGGCACCTTAACCATGATGATGATTTCCAAAAACCCGAAATTATTAATCTTTATTGTCCAATCATTTTCTTCTAACTTGTATAAAATTGAAAACAAATTTGAATTCTAACTGTGAGCTCTTCCACCATACAATTCCCAGGTGGAATCATCCTGCTACCACAACTCAAATTCAAAATGCCTTGATATTAATAAAATAATTTAAGGTAAAAGTTTTTGAATCAATCAGAACAAAACAATAAAATCATTGGCCAACAACAAAAAAATGAGCCATCTTCAAGGAATATCAGCACATCGAATATTGTGCGTTCATCGGCATCGGGAGTGCATATTGATGGTACGTGGTGCATGAGGATAGTGTGTTTATTGGTTCTATTTCATTGAAACGATTTTTTTGAATTCAATAATTGGATGATGAACAACTTGGTTGTTAAATTAATTTTGAAATTATTGTACCGTGATGATGATTATTCATACACCACTACTATGGAATGAAATAGATCACTCACCAGTAACACATTCACCTGCAGGAGCCTCTCCATTTCCGCAATCATTTCCACCTTGCGTAGATATCAGGTCTAAATTCCATGAAATGTTAAAGAATAATACTACCGATTTGGCAGTGGTTGGAATTTCTCTTCTTACAAGCGTGATTGAACATAGCAAGGCATCTACCATGTTGGAAATTACTCACGAACTCAACAATGCGACCCAAGAAATTCTCAGAGTTGCAAGAAATGATTTGAAAGAATTTCCACACTTCTTCTCATCGAGCATTACACTCAGATCTGCATGTGATATTTATCAACGCTTTGTTACAAGACAATTTTTGGAAATTCAAGATTTTGGAGCTTGTAAAAAAAGATTAACAGAAAGAGGAAAATATATTCAAAGTTTAAGTGCTCAATCCAAGGAGAGCATCAGCGAATTATTCAGACCTTTTTTCTGTAGAGACAATATGCAAATTATGCTTGTTGGAGGATACAGCGAAATGATTATTACTATTTTGGCCTATGTCACTACTCATGTGAATCATCAAAGTGCATTCCGTTTCAAGAGCGTTCTAGTTCCAGAAGGAAGACCTGACGGAAGCGGATATCGTATTGCTAAAGCTCTATCGGCATATAACATTCCTATCACAATTATTACAGATGCCAGCATTGCATATCACATGTCTAGCAGCGATCTTGATTTTGTGTTAAGTGGTGCTGAGGGAGTTGTTGAAAGTGGCGGTATTATTAACAAGATTGGAACCTATCAAGCTGCAATTTTGGCAAAAGAGCACAAAAAACCGTTCTATGTAGCAGCTGAGAGTTTTAAATTTGTCAGGCAGTACCCTGTTAATCAACAAGACCTTATTGAGAAAATGGAAAATGGATCAATTTATTATATCAACCAACCTGAATACAAGATGATCCCAGCACTTGGATTCTCAGACATGACTCAAGAAGAAGTTCAAAACACATTGTTGTGCGAGGAGTCTGTTCAAATCAGCAATCCAATTAGTGACTTTACGCCACCAAAATATATTACCATGTTATTCACAGATTTGGGTATTTTGACACCAAGTGGAGTCTCTGATGAATTAATCAAATTATACTCATAATTCGCTCAAAATTCATACATAAAACTGCAACAGTGTTTCTATCTATTAACTGCGACTTCATTGTTCGAAATGGTTTTCTCGCTGAGTAATTGGGACCTGGATTGTAAATGAGTGTGAATGAACAGTCTTCAATCCTTTTTCGATTTATTAACTTCAAAATCCTCAACTTGCCAACCCCAATTTTCTCGCTCAAAAGGAGGTGTGACATAAATTGGTTCATGTATCGTTTTCTTTGCTGTTGTGGTAATGGAAGAACTTGCGTTGTGCTCTGTCTCATCATTGATATCTTTTTCAAAATTAAGCAGAAAAGGTAAGTTAGGGACAAGCTCATCAATCAGGGAGGAGGCACTACGGGCCACCTTAAAATTCGAGAAGGAGCCAACCAATAACATTTCAAGCAATGGAAATCGCCATAAGCGATCAATTTGATTTTCATCCAATAAATAATATTCTCCCATGGAGTCAATAAAGGCCTCATCAATTTTTTGACCAATAAATTCAACAATTCTATTTGAAATGTCATGTTTGATATCGAGAAACGATTGAGATTCTCCATTAGCTTCATCGAGCCTCTTTAATGATTCCGTTGTTGTTGATTCATTACTATGATCATTCAATGTCACCTTTGCGTGTTGTTGTTGCTGTTGTTGCAATAAATTGGGTTCCTTGTGAAGCAAATATTGCAACTTTACAAATTTAGTAATTAAAATTTCATATTCCGATCTTGAAAGACAAGTTAATGTATAAATATCTTCTCTTTTCCCATGATTTAAAGATGACGATGCAATACTGAATTCATCAAACACCTCATCTGTGTGTTCGCTAGTTCCGAGCGTATCATTCAAAGCCTTTACACTTCCAAATCTCTTCTCCAAATCCCGAAATAAAAATCTACTCAGCAATACATTGCCATTCACTGTTCCCAAAGATATGGGATCTTTCTTTGCCAAAATTCTTCCCTGAATGATCGGAGTGATGAAATCCTTGTTAAATATTTCTCGAATGTTGATCTTGCTCATTTTTTTTTGTAAACTATTTAACAATTCTTTACGAAATTAAGAATGTGCATGGACACTCCAAAATATATTCGAATGATTCCATCTGTGGTTGTCATAAGCATTACAAAAATTCATCAATGTCAATATTCGAAATGACAATATCCAATAAATTCTTCTTTTGTCGTTTGTTTTGCATGTTTGGTGCATTCACATTCTTCACAATAGGTCGATCATTCTCATCGGTTGGAACATTCTCAATCGAGTGAGCTACTTCCATTCCTTTGATCACTTCTCCAAAAAGTGTGTGCTTATCATCGAGCCATGGTGTTGGTACAGTCGTGATAAAGAATTGAGAACTATTGGTATTGGGTCCACAATTGGCCATGGAGAGCTTGCCTGGACGATCGTGTCTCAAACTTGGAGAAAATTCATCTTCGAATTCTTTACCAAAGATGGAAGTTCCTCCTGTACCGTCACGATTGTCATTGTCACCAGTTTGTATCATAAAGTTCTTAATTACACGATGGAAGATACAACCATCATAATATCCATTAAGGGAGAGCTGTGTAAAGTTTTCGACTGCTTTTGGACAGACATCAGGGAATAATCGAACTTGTATGTCTCCAAACGAGGTGTGAATGGTGGCGATTTTGGCCATCTTGCCGACCTTTTGCTTGCTTGCCACCGATGATGAGGCCTCTCCAATCGCATTAGCAATTTCCATTTCTTCTTTCGATGGCTTCTCGTTGAAAATGTCTCTTCCAAAGGTGACACTGGAAGTAATGTAGGCATATCGTTTGTGAACAGAACTGGTCAACTCTTCATCTTCAGAGGGTTCTCGTTTAGTGAATAGATAGAAACGATTCTTCTTGTAGGCTGAACAAAATAGAGTGGGATCGAAATATTCAAGCTTTGGGCCGCTGGTATCATCTCCAGAATCTGACATGGTGAATATTTGGGAAACTGCAGACCCTTCTGATTTCTTGGCATTGTTGATTTTTGAAAGCTCTGCTCTGGACATTTTTATAATGGCTTGGAAGAGTCCAATATGGAGAAATCGTTCAGTGCTTTCAACTTTTCCTAGTAATCGTTCGACATGATCGGTTCTCAAATTTCTAATCTTGATTCCAAATATTGTCGGATAAATTATAAAGCTAGAACTTTCGTCAAAAAGAATATTAGGTGTAGCGTGATAGTCTCGTAAAGATGCATTCGCTGTTTGTTTGTTCGATGAATGTTTGCTATCGATCAATTGCTCAATTTCATGTTCTATGGCAACTCGACGACCAAAATCAAAGTTTTCCAAAGCATACATTTCTATATCGTTTGTTTCTTGTCTCACTTTTGTTAACAAATCTTTAGATTTAGTAATCTCGTCAGAAGGAAATTGAGATGATTCAGGTGAAGAAGTAGCAGCTTCTTCCAAGTGGCGAATGAAATTTGGATTGGTTGCTGCTTTTTGTAGATTTTCTTGAAATTGTAATGTTTCATCATAATCCTTAATTAACTTTCCAGAAAGAAAATTAAAGACTCGAATGTGGCCATCTCGGCACAAGACAGCAAACTTCTTTCCATCCTCAGAAATGTCAATGCTGATTGCATAGGTTTTTGCCTTAGCCAACTCAAAGAGAGAAGTTTCAGACTTGTACTTGAATGTGAATAAATTACTAGAGTGGCCTTTGGCCAGGTTCATGTAGCTAGAGCTTTCTTCTAGGGTTGGAAACTTTCCAGTGTGAGGATTCCAATACTCGACCATTCCCTTCTCGTCACAACTAATCATGACTCCAAATACCGAATTATATTTGCAGCATGTAACGGATGATCGATGAATCATAACAGATCCAGAAACATTATACTTGTAAACGGGAGGCTTCATGGATGAGTCTGGATCAATGGGATCATAAAACTCAATGGCTCCATCCTCAAAATAAACGCCAAGCAGAGTATCTTTAGCACTACCTTGTTTTTTCGACACAAAACAACACATGTGCAATTGGCGTTTAGATGATGTTGCATCATTCAACGATGAGGATGCAGCTCCTGTTGATGTAACGTCTTTGGCGAAGCTAAATACATTAATCATGTCAAAGTTTGTCACATCATAAATCTTCAAGTCATATCTAGACATGCTAGCGCACAACAGGCCATCTGATGACATGGTACCATATGTTAGAGGACCCATAACTGAAGTTTTGTGTGCCACAAAATGTTTCACAAATTCAATATTATCCATTGTCTTTCTCCAAAATTTAACATGACCATCTCTTGACATGGTAATAATGAAAAAACAAGAGCTTTGTGATGATCCAATGGCAGTGGCTTTTGCTGGAGGTGCCACCAAAACAAAACACACATGGTCTCGATGCATGTAAGACCATTCATACATTAATCCTTCAGGTAGTTGTTGTAAATGCAATTGATCAACTTTCTCTTCTTTTGAAAGTTTTTGTGATTTTCCAAGTGCTGTACTTGCTGTATGCTCAAATTTTAAATTTTGCGTGGGCTCCAACTTTGTTTCCGACATTGGATATACTGAAGCAATGGAATCTAAATTTTGATCAGAGGGAAGCGGCTCGTTGTTAGGTAAGCTAGTAGGAATCATTGGTCCATAATCCTCATCTTCTTCATCATCATCTTGATTTGTATTATTCTGAATAATTGGCTGCGGTTGTCCTGTATTATTGTTGTTTTGAAAATTGTTTGGTATCGTTGGTCCGTAATCATCTTCCTCATCTTCATCCTCATGCCCTCCGACAGTTGGAATGGGCATTTGTTGAGGAGCATTCTGTTCGGATTTTCTCTTTTTAACTTCTTGCTCATCATCCGATGAAGAATAATAAGATGAAGACGAGCTACTATCTTGTTCACTTTCCGATGATGAATCTTCTTCCTTCTTGGATTTTCGTTTCATTTTTTTGTGTTGAGATTCTTTAATAAATCAAAGTTGAACCTGAAGTTTAAAACTTTATTTGTAAATTTGAATTCTATTATTCAAACTATCGGCAACATATAATTCACCGTTTCGAGTATTGATGCAGATACCAGTTGGGTTTTGGAACTCATTTTGACCACATCCTTTTGCCCCAAAGCATTTGACAAACTCGCCACGGTGAGAGAAGACCTGAATACGATTATTGCTTGTATCACAAACGATAATGTTTCCTGTAGGTTTGTCAACTGTTAAGCCTGTTGGATAGAGGAAGTCTGAGCTCGAAATACCCTTTTTACCAAACATGTAAATAAAATCATCTCCATTCTTTGAAATAATTTGAACTCGGTTGTTCTGATTATCACACACAATCAAAAAACCGTCTCGATTGGACACTGCAATGCCATGTGGAGAGTTGAATTGCATAGGACCCTTTCCTTCTCCTCCAATGTGTCTTATAAATTTACCACCTCGTGTTAATAGAACCACCTTAGTGTCGCTCACAAAAACATTACCATTCGATTCATCGACGGCAATGCCTTTTGGTTTCACAAATATTTCTGACGATTCAAGGGACCAAACGAGAGCATGAGTATGCAAGCTATACTTGTAGATTCCATGATTTTCACATGACACAATAAAAGTATCGTCTTTCTGATCTACTGCAATGCAAAGTGGCTTGTCTGGTGTCTCGATGCTGTACTTGTATTCCTTTGTGAACAGATCAAAGGCTTGTATTCTCTTATTTTCACTGTCTGCCACTAGCACAAGATGGTGTTCTGGAGAGATTTTAACATCCACTGGATTATTGAATTTTCCAGGCTCGTTCGATGGTGGATGGCCTCCAATGGTTCCTGAATGGAGAAAATTTAATCGGAACGAAACAATATTTGTGGTTGATCGTTCAGCTTCGTGTTGAGCAATTACTTCTCTGGAAGGACTCAAGTGCATGGACATTTTGTTGTAATATCGTGTAAGAATGAGAGGAGGTGTTTGTGTTGTATAAAGAGAATATGAACAATTTGAAATGAAATATCAAATAGAGAAAGCAAGTAAGCTTGTGATTTTGAATTTCCAAAAAAACTAAATATGTGATGATTGTTGCAGCAGTGTTAAACAGCTGTGTGGTTTTTGAAATTGATTTTGTTGTTTTGATCAAAATCCGGAAAACCGAGTCGGTCGCGATGGATCACACAGTAAGCTTCTTCAAGTAGAGGAGAAGTAGTGGTGGTGTTGTTGTTTTTTTATAGGATGAAAATCGGCATTTTGCTTCCTAGGAGCAGAAGGAAGCAGGTATACCGCATGAGTAATCAGAAAATAAGTGCGGTCAAAAATAAGACGTTTATCTACCATCGAAAAATACCGTCGATTAAAATACTGCTGGACGAATACGGATGGAGAATATCCCTGGTTAAAATACTGATGGATATTAACCATGGCATCAAGGACGACATAATACAACAGGGCAATTACATGTGCATAATACTGGTCATCAAAATACCGTCGGAAAAGTAAATGAGGAAAATACTGACCGACGAATATATGACATATTTTACTGCTCGACCAATACTGTCGGATGAAATACCACTGGCAAGATATGGACGGAGAATAATATTGACAAAATAATGATTGAAATTAATTATGATAACAACGACGGACAATACCTTCGGATTGGTTCGGATGAAAGTACCACGAATTATTTTCATCGATACTTTGTTGAATAAGACTTGTTGATTTTTGAAATATTTAGAAAATTAATATTTATTTACAAAAATTATAACAAAATGCAAATTGATTCAATTGCCACTTTAACCCAGATGGCAATGAATAGCAAATACAGCTACATTTAGACTTGACTTTGCTGATATCTATTGCTGATAGCATTAGTTGTGGAATGCATTTGAGGTGATACATATAGGAAACGTTATCCATGTGTTTCACTTCAAAGATCAAGGAACTAAGAACTACCTTATCAGTTACTTGTTTAACGAACGCAATGTTCATTTCTCCTTGATCCGTTTCAAATAGGACAAAAATGTCTTTTTCAAGCTTGAATTCTGGTTCTTTTGCTCTTGGTATCAATTTTCTGCATTGAGGATATTTTGTAAAAAGAGCTTTCATGACCATTTCTCGTTCAGAAGCCCTTTTTTCAAGCTGTTTTTTGTTACTTTTGTCATTGAATTGCTTGTACGTGGAATGTTTTAACTCATAGAGGAGAGTCCAAAACCAAGTAACATGACCAATATCATCGACATCCTCAAATATATGACAGCCTGCATGAAAGTTTGGAAATTTACACTTTTCGGATCCAAAACAGTTTCTATATGCAACTCGCCACGCTACATAGAGTTTCTCGGCTTCTTTTAAGTCGTGGTCTGTATGGTCAAACCGCAACAATCGAACAAAATACTGCAAATGTAAAATCCAACACTCATATAGTTTTTGTCTCTTCTCCAAAGTATTATCTGAATATTTGGTATTTAGGAATAGAAATTTGTACCAAATTGGAGCGCTTATTGCTATAAATTCAAGCATCTCTGTTCCGGATAGTTTGTCAATATCACTGTACATTGTAATCCTTTTGCCATTCGGCAACCTTTCTCTCTCACAAACATCCAAAAAATCGTCCATGATTGTTGAGTAATGAATTGCTTTCATTGTTCTTTTAAATTGGGTTCGAAAAGTTCCTTGGATCTCTAAATGGAAAAAATCAATTAAGGCTTTGTGAAATGCATCCACAGTATTAGGATATTTTAAAAAAGGATTATCTATGATATGCAGAACAGGTAATTCTCGTAATTTTTGCGTTATTTTCGCTTTAGATAATTTCAAATCTTTGAATTGCATTTCTTCCCATATTAAGGGTTTAAAACCCTTGTCCTTTGTTCTGTCATTTGATCTTAAATCGATGCTATTAATAACAGTGTTTGCTTCAAATATATTTCTTTTCTCGAAATGCGTGACATACTTTGGATCTTCTATCGTAGACGCTCCAAATAAACAATCTGGTGTTTTATGTTGATTATCATAAATTCCTTCACAACGGCTACATTCTTCTTTCATGAGTTGCAAGGAATACATCTTCTCGACTGTGTCCCATAAAAACCCTGCAACAACAATCTGAAATTTTCTAGACTCACCTGTAGAGGGATCTTCTATTTCAATTATCTCCCCATCAAGGTGATTAATTTCTTTCATCAAATGGCTTGTCATTGTCCAAAAATCGCAGTGAGTTTTTGAGAACCCAAGTAAGCTTATAGATTCAAGTTTTCTCATGAAGTCGCTATTGAAATTCAACAAACTTGAGTACACTCCACATGTTGATGTTGACTTTGTTCTGAATTTTACAAAATCGTCCACATATATCAGCATCACAAGAGGGAATATATCACTTTGACACTTCTCCAAAATTTTGTTGAATATTTTAGATTGAAATGGTTGCTTGGTTGCAAACTGTTGTTGATGCTTTTCTCGGTTGAGACATAATTGGTTGACCAAATACGGATCCATTAACATGTTTCGAATAGTATCTTGTACAGAGTAAAGGATGAAATTATCATTGAACTGCATGGGTTTTTGGGGATTCAAATTATTTCCTCTTGCTTTCAAGGTATCATAGCTCACAAATAATTTCATCAACTCAGGACGGTCTTTAAATGTTGATTTCAGCATTTGAATCATGAAATTATATGCTTGTTTAGAAATTCCAAAGTGATTGATTAACATAAAACAACATAATTCTTCAAAACTTTCAAAAGGGTGATCTTTAGGGAAGTGAAATTCTTGTTCATGCTCGCACGAGTGATTTGATACATATGGCATAGATTGTTTCAGTTTCTCAAAAAATTCAAATATTGGAAATGGTGTTTGTACTAAATTCTGCACGTCAGCAGTGAGAGCTTCTAAGTTCATCAATAAACCACCAATATCACAACCTTCCTCCATAACAACCACTCCTGTCGTTTTCTTGTTGTTTTTTTCGTCATCCATTTTATCCTCATGTTTGCGTTTTTTTAAAAACGAACACAAATGACCACAATGATTTTTGATGATATGAGAATAATAATGATCAAACTCTGTCGTTTGTTCGGAACAACACTTGAAAACGGGGTTCTGAGCTTCATCTTTGTTTGAACATCTTTTCATGTGTTTTAAAAAATTGGATGCATGAGAGTCGGAGAAGCAATCTTTGCAAAAAGGACAAGTGAAGTAAGTTGTGCCGCATGAAAAACAAGTGCATTTGATAGAGGGATTCAAGGTTTTACACTTTGCCGAATTATGGATATACAATTCCAAATCATGTACATTGCACTTGTGGCACATTCTCAAGGAAACCATGTCAAAGAATTTGGATTCGGCCTTGTTCTGAAGCATGATATTTTTTTTTGTAAAGAAAACGCTTCCTGTGCGCGCTCGATCTGAACTCGCTTACAAAAACTTCTCTCCAATAGTTTCAAAGTTGACCCGTTTAAATATTTTCAAAAATCAAAACAAAAAAAAACCAATCATAATGCCAACTGACACTGTAAGGGGTATCAAGAAGAAACGTAATCGAAAAAACATTTCTTATATAGCTCCATCATTAAATATAACACTTTTTCAAGAAAGCAAGCAATTCTTAACTCAGAACAACGCAAGGTTTGTTTCTTGTCAATATTTCTTGGTGATCATTTCTTTCCATGAAGCATCAAACAATGTTGTAAATTGAAATTTCATTCATTTCTCTCCCAAGTAAGTTGTAATGTTGTTCCTATAAATTTTAATTCTTCAGATCTGTTCTAATCCCCAAACACAAGAGCAAAAGCTTCAACTTTCAGACACAGTGGTTACTCATGTTAAAACATTTTGTTCAAGTCTTCCAAACTATAGTATTCTTTCAGATTGTGATAAATCCCAGGTAGATGAAATAGTAAGTTGTGTTTGTTATTTGTTTGACTAAATTTCACAACAATCGTTTTTAGTTGATAAAGATATGCAGGAAACATATAAGTCAAATATTTGTGAACGCAAAAAAGAAGGCGAAACTTCGTAGAAGATCTGGAGTCTCAAAAAGCAAAAATTCAGACAACCTTTTTGACTTTGAAAACGACGAAGATGTGTATGACATCAATTCTGAGGAATATAAATTGTATCAAGAGCATTTACGTAAATCATCATCAGCGAAAATGAGACGCTCAAGACCTGTCAACCCTGCCAACGTTGTTGAGTTGTAAATTATGATGCCAATAAAATTTAAAATGCATTTGCAATAACAATTTTAAATCAAATATTGAACCAAAAAAATTTCAAATTGAATTAAAATAAAATAAGAAGATTTCTATCATTATCGTCGATAGTAACAGCCACAGGTGTTGTGGTAGGTTATTTCAACAGTATTTCCGTCGTTATTTCGTTCATTAAACCTCCATTATTAGAATATTTAACATGATGCTTCTTCCGGCTGTATTTTGTGTCTTGGTGGATTCTTTTCGTCAGTAACTCCCGACAGTATTTTTTATCTCGAGTTTTACCGTCGGCTGTACCTGCGGAAACAAGCTTGAATCACCTTCGAAATAACAGACCGCAATAAGGAGACACTACTTATGCACAATATGCATTCAATAAGCTTCATTTACTACCGACGATAACTATGTAAAATACAGACGCGATTCTCTGCTCCTAGGTTTATGCGCCTCCATTAATGGGCCTATGAAACACTCACCAAAATCAAACACAAGGAGGCTGTGCGGAAGTCTTTGTGAAATCGAGGAGAGTTGGTTTATCACTTGTTGCAGTTTTAGGGTCCTGAAGAACGATTCTCATCACTTCTTTGACTTTAATAAAAAGAGGAAGAATGCCTAAAATGATAACACGATTAATTCGTCATGAAATACATGAACCAAGCTCAATACTAATGCAGTGGTTAAGCAGCTGTTCCTCTCAATTCATCGCTGATTCGTTTCGAGACCAACGAATGAATAAACTTTTAACATTTTTGACAATTCTTTAAGGTAAACCCAAAACGACACAACAAATAAATTTTCAATTGTTGAAAAACCTTTTTTACTTCAACCACTGTCTCTCTATGCGCTCACAATCAATTCCACAATTTCATTATTGAGCACTGCCTGATTTAGATCCATCAGCACCACTATCAACACTCGAGGCAACATTTGCACTGGCCAAATACTGATCAAACCAATATTCATTGACCATTCTCTTCGATTTGGTATACAATTCTTGCAATTCTCTCAAACTCTCCACTTGTTCGTCAATCAACTTTTGCAAAAATCCAGTGAGAGCAAAATCACGTTGACTCTCTGCAACATGATAAATGTATCGGATCTTATCATAGACCATTCGCTCAGTTTCAATAGCCAATTCAAAGCCTCTTGTAGTAACGGTTGCAATATTATTGGTACAACCAGCAGTATCGCAAGAATTACCTTGTTGTTGAGGTGCTGCTGATGATGATCCGGATAATACAGTACTAAAATCGGGAGGTGCTTGAATGGCAGAAAATTGAACCTTACCACCTCTACTATTCTGATAATGAATCAAGGAATGAGCATGTCTTCGTTCTTCATTGGATTGAGCCAAAAAGTAGTTGGCCACTCCGGGCAAGGCTACTGTTGGTTGAGAGTAATAAGTACCCAAAGCCGTGTAAAAGTAGGAAGCATTCAATTCATGATTGATCTGTATGGGGTAAATTCATGGTGAAGAGAATTTTTTGTTGTGTTTTGGTGTTGTATTATGAATGATTGAATTGTTGTAAAGGACAATCGAAAGTAATAATTATTTTGGTAGAAATTGAAAAATTGATGGATGGGCAACGATATGAGAATCATCGAGAAAAGCATTTAAATATTTACCTGTTCATTGACGAGTTGTTCACACTCATGACTATAATTGTATCGAATCTTGTTGTGAGGACTCGTATTGTCCAAAGTTTTTGAAACACTTGATGAGAAGGAACGAGTCAATTTGTTGACTTGTTACTGCTGGATAACAATAATTGATGATTGGTAGAGGAGATCAATTTTGTAACGAATGAAGATCTTGTCAATCGAAGTGCCATTTTTTTGTTGTTGTTGTTGTTTGATGGATGTCAACAAAGGTTGTGTGAATTTTCGGATTGTGTGATTCAATTTCTCCTGTTGTTGTATATGTGAAAGAAGAATCTTTTTACAATTTATGTATGAAAAAAGAAAATTAGTGTCATCTTGTTGGATAATGATGATGGTGTCGCATTCGGTTTTTCACAGATGGAATAATTTCCAAGTCTATGATTGCTTGTCTGTTCTTGGAATGATATCGATGAATATTCAAATTTAATTCCTCAGGTTACAAGAAAAAGTTTCCTTAATTCAAATTATCCATCATACTCTTATAACTCTTGTTCACTTCTGGGAACCATGATTTTAAGATTTCATAGTGTGTATTAATGTCAGTATTGCTTGTCAATAAGGTTTGAACATTGTCAGCTAGTCGTTGTTGAGCTTGATCGAATTCATGATTGATTGGTTCTGGTTGACTTAATCGAATGTTGCCAATATCAAAATCATTTGACGTGTCCATTATATTATTATTATTAGCTGTTGCTGCATTCAAGCTCGACGAAGACGACGACGACATTTCCATGAGAAATGATAAGCTTTGAAGTTCCGAAAATAAATCTTGATCTTCCTTAGACTCTTGTAACAATTTTGTGACTTGTTCGAGTGTCTTTTGTTTCGAATTTTCTCCAAGCTTCCAATCCGATTGCAAAATTCCTAACATACATTGACGTATGACGCTCCTTTGTGACAGTGCAAATTGGTCTGAAATTTTGAGAGATTTTTGAAAGTGGTTTTTCGATTCATCGAAAGCATTGTTTCTGAGGCAGAGAACTCCCTTAATAAATGAAATGTAGGTCTGAAAGCTTTCAACCTCTCGAAGACCATTCGTCTTCAACGACCTTGTCAAATCATCAACATCGTTAAAAAGATCGTTTGTAGAGAATATCGACTCTGAACAATTGAGTTTCCAAAACAGTTGGAAAATGGTGGCCCATGTAGCGAGTTGTTTGCTCGGACAGTTTTTGATGATAAATTCAAAATGTTCGTTGCATGCAGAATCAGCACTTCTCTCCTTGTCCGTGAAAAAGAGTAAAATTCCAATCAATAAATGAATATTATGTCTATAGGTGATAAATAAATCTGGGAATTGATAAAGAAAATCAATGAGTTTGATGGTGTTTTTCGTAGCTAGAATAAATTCCGATCTGGATAAATGAATGAGAATCATATCTTGCAGTAGATTAAATTTCACAAATAGTGAAAAGAGAGCATTATCATTTCTCTTCTTGTCCAATGCAAATCCAGCAGCGTTGGTCAATTCCTTAATGTACTTGTCAGCTGTTGCAATTCCTTTGGTATTGAACGCTTCAGATTTTGCAAATTGACCCTGAGTTCTATAGTAAAGACTAGCAATAAGCCAAATAGTACTAACAATTGGGACTATTTCAATCCATTCATAGGTAAACACATCAGGATTTTTCGAGTACACTTGTAATTTGGCCACAGAATCTTGAATGGATTTTAGAATGGTTTTGAATGACGCTAGATCACCCAGTGACATTCTATAGAGACATGCCATGATGAGATAATTGAGATAGAGCAAAATCTGTGCAACATGGTTAGAAAATTATTTCTCAACTCAGTCGAAAAATAAACTTACCACATCTGCATTCTTTGGATTATCTAAGAGTTGTTTTTCTTCGTCGCTTCCCATTTCAACACCAATTTCTTCATGGATTTTTGTGAGATAGTTTGAAATGTTTTCATTTTTCTTTTCCAATGTTGTGATACTCCAAGCAACGTAAACATGATCTTGTTTGATTGCTTGATAAACTCTTACAATATAATACGCAAGTACTCTGGTATTGATCGCTTTAGAATTTTTCTGTTTTTCAATCTTGAACAGCTCACTTTCTTCTTTTTCTCCCAAATCCAATTGTTGCTGAATTTCCATCCTCCTGTCATTCATAAAATTGTCAATCTCCAGAGTGTGAAGAAGAGCGATTCGAAAATAGTGTCTCCATGCTTGCATACTCGTTTTTAAAGATTCTTCATGGGACGATGGATTCTTCTTTTTTGAAATCATTCCTAGTATACTTTCTACAAAATCAATTCCTTTCGTATAGGCTTCACAGGCACTCGGAAATTCATTAATTTGAGCATAGACAGAACCTAAACATTTGTAAATTTGAATTTGTAATGTTGTGATTTTGAGAGAAGGATCTAGATAATATGTTTCGATGCTTGTCGTGACTTGCTCGATGATAGCTTTCAAAACCAAATCCTGTTCATGAAAATGTCAACCATCATTAAAACATCAAATGTTAAATCATGGATAAATAATTCATGATTCATCCGAAACATATGTTGACAGACACCTACAGCAGCCAATAAATGATTCTTACAAGATACAAAATTCCGAGTATATTTCAAATATATTTGTGCAAGTCGAACTCTTGTTTCGACTTCATATAATCTCTCCCGATCGAATCCGACGCTACTCAGTAAACATTCAAGAGTTTTTATGGAATCGATGACTCGTCCTCCACTGAGTAATTCCTCTGCCAGGCCCCAACATGAATAAATGATATTTTGTGCCATTGAATTTCTCTATTTTTTTTGTTTTCGAAAATTTCCACTTCTTTGGCGGGGTGAGAACTTTAAAAAAAATAAAAAAAATAGAGTGTTCATCATCATCCATTCTTCCAACGATTTTTTTTGATCTTTTTGATCGTTTATTGTTGTTAATATTATTATTATTAGGAGCACGTGTGTTCATGGGATTTTTTGATTGGACCCAAAAGAAGCTACGAAAGAATCAAAATCACTCAAGATCAAAATCACCTTCGGAATCCATGACTTTGGATGATTCATCCAACCATAATAGGCCAATGAATCTCACTGGTTCTGTGGATATTGTTACGTATGGCGTGCCTTTTGTTATGAACCAAACTCACGCACAAGAATTTGTTCGGAGATCTTTACCGTTTCCATTGGGAGCTCAGATCAAGGAAATTATTGCAGGAGGAACATTCTTTGTCGTTCGTAGTGATTCCGATGAACTCTTTTTTAAATCTACCAGTGCATCTGATGCAAAACAATTAATGTCCTATCTTTCAGAAACAAACCCAACCAATCCATCTTCCATGCATGGAGTGTTGAATTATTGTCAAATTGATTACAAGAAGAAAATTGTAGATTTGAAACTAAAAGACAGTAGTAACACATGTTATGTGTTGAGTGAAGTATATTGTGGACAATATTTTGTGATACTAAGAATGATGAACGATTTATTGGTTTATCTCAGCGTGACCAATTTTACAACTTTGGTAGATGAAAGCTATGTGACTTCAGGCAGAAAAGAGTTGAAACAAATCTATGTTGGTCCTTTGAGCCAACACATGATTGCTCTCAAAACTGATAATACTTTTGACTATTTTGAATGTTATCAACGATTTAACAAGACAACAGACAAACATCTCGTTTCAATCCCAAGAGGGCACGTCATTGTCAATTGTGCATGTGCTGGACGAACCACTTTTATAGTCGTTGAAGATCCATCCAATCATTCTCATCATTTATATGTACACGGAGACAATCAATTTATGGTTCAGAGCGGATTCAACAGCACTGCTAGTTTTGCTGAATTGACGAACACACCGTTCGTAGGAAAGAGAGTGAAAGACATCAAATGTGGCTATTTTCATACGTGTATATTGTTAGAAGATGGCTCTGTGTATACATGTGGTTACAATGCATATCATCAACTTGGTTATTCTGGAGGAGACTCTGAACTTAAACAAGTTCAATTTCCTAACATGCCCTTACAAGAAGACTCATACTCGCATTCAGTACATGATGAAGCCAATAGTTTCCAAACGAAACAGGTTCTCTGTTCGTCTATTGCCACACTCTTCATTAATGACACGGGTTTTCTCATGGTTGGCGATCCAATTTCATCATTGCGTAGAAAGGGTCTATTTGCTTCAGGTGTACAGGCCTTCCATTATTTATTTGGAGAAGACTCAATAGAATTGATACCTGGCTCAAAACCTCTTCATTCCAACTCGGTAGCAGTTGGAGGATGGCATTTTGTTGTTTACAACAAAACCTCCGTGTCAACCAAGTATTTAAAGTATTTCTTTAACAATTTGGAACGATTTTCCAAGATGGTGGCGCATAGTGAGACATCTGAAAAGGTGACGTCACAATTTTCAGACATTTCTTTGTTATTCTAAATGTTCAATAGCCTTTTATTCAATTTTTGACATTTTGCCGCATGATTGTACAATTATCATTGTTTTTCAATTTTCATTATTTTTAAATGTTAAAAAGAATTTTAGATTTATTTGTCACGGTATTGCAATTCTCATCCATTCCATTTAAATAATGGAATTTACTTTTCCACAAAACACAATAGTCTCTTCATGCATGATCAGGAATGCAAATGGACGATTGACCACAAATTCCTTCGAAGATGCTTTGCTTTTACTTCTCCTTCTTGCAACAGCCGTTGCTGCAGCTGCCGTAGTACCTTGTTCATCCACTTCCACCACACATTCATGAAGAATGCTCTGAAGGTAGGGTGGATTCTTTAGAGTTTGAGAAAGAGCCTCTCGAGTCATTCCATCAAAATTGGCATTTCGTTCATTGAAGGCATGAGTCATGTTAAAAGGAGCGTCTCGTAAGGTAGAGGAAAGATCCAACTTGCATTGGAGCTTGAATTTTGGAATGGACAACTTGGAGAGTTTTTCAGAGTACGTTTGAAATACCGTGTTAGGAGAGGAAAGTTGTTGTTCGAGCCAATCGTGGAATTCTTTTTCATTGTCAATGGTCAACTCTGAATGAGGTACAATGAAAAGCATGGAAAAGGTTTCATTCTTGTATGGTAGTTTCACCCAACGATATTGTTCTTCTTCGTCTTGTCCAAATTGAACATTGACTGAAGTCTTGTTCATCATGCTCACTTTTTTCTTGTTGCTTTGTAAAGTGTGAAAAACTTCCTTGGTCGTATTGGCAACATCAAATGCTTCGTTCCAAGTTCCTAAAAAGAAAATTGCATTGGCAAGAACCATGTCTGTATGTTGGGTGACTCCACCAACGGGAATCAAATCACGAATCATGTGGTTGGTGTTGGTTTCAATCCATTTGTTGATTTTACATCTTTCGTTTTCGAAATCCGTTGTGAAACTACATGGTTCAACAGAGCTGTCAAACGTCTCTTTTGTGAAATTAGCATAATCATCTGCCAATTCCATTTTCTGATCCACGAATAGCCTGTTTGCAATCGAAATCTCTTCTTCCTTCACTAAGAACATTAATTTTTGAATATACTTTTTAAAATACTCTTCTCTCCATTCCATGAATTCTTTTTCAGAAATTTCATTTGCACTTCCTAACAAACTCATTCCTTGCAACATTTGCATCAGTGTTGTCTTTCTCGCTCCAGCCATGGTCATGCCCAATGCTAAATAAATGGAGAGAGGTGAAATCATCACAGCCGACGAAGATGGTGCGTCTTGATTGTCCTCTAAATTTTGTGTTTTTTGTTTCAACAGAGAGGAAATTAATTTGGCTGCAAAGGTGCGAAATGCATGATCCAAATGTTGACAGATTAATCCATTTTTCATTTTCTTGGAATCCGAGTTGTTGCAAACAGAGTCATCAGCTTTAATTCCACTGCTTTCAAAATCACGTTTGTGAGACATTGGTGAATAGTGTGTTTGAAATTTCAATTATTTTTTTTGAGAATAAATTGTTGAACATGTATTCACATGCTTGAACTTTTAACTTCCAAAAACAGAACGAAAATAATCGTATTTTGCAAAAAACCTCAATCATGTAACCTTGTAAAAATAAAGTTAAGGAAAACCTCATGATGAGTCACGGCCGTTCAGTAAATGAGGAGTTCCGTCCTGTAAATGATCATTGTTAGATAGTGATGATACCAAACTGTGCTCCATAATAACATTGTTTCATTCTTTCTTGATTTAATTCATTGCTGTACTCATGTCATCTGTATAATGAAGTGAGCCACCATATTGCCTTACGGCATACTTTGCTGTACTCTGTCTGTTGATTTTACATTAAAAAGCTCGGACATGTTTGCTTTTTCATTTCAAATTTTATGACATCTCTCTTCACGAGGAGATCAACTCGTCCCGCTCTTGTTCTATCAGAATATAGAGATCTGGAATGAGATCTTTATTTTTTTGTGCTTTGAAATTACTAAAACGAGTTTGGCGCCATTCGAATTATTTACAGGATCTCCATAATTTTCTTTTCAATTTAAAATGAATCATGCCAAGCCACAAGAAGGACAATTTGTGTTGGTCTTGTTGGAGGCGTTTGAACCGAATGCCCTTCCGAGTTATTTAAGGAAGAAGGAATTAAAGAAGATCTTGTTGGAGGAAGCAAAGAAATTGAAATTGGATGAGCAAAATCGGAAACGGATGGAACTTGAATTCTCGTCGGATCTTGATGATCATCAAGTAAATGATGATGAACACCAAGAATTGAATGATCCTCCTAATGAGAATTATGAATCCACTTTCTCTCCATGGACCATTCCTTCCACAAAAACTCATGAAAATTTGGAATCAGCAGAGCCTCCTCCGAGCTCGCGATTCCGAAGCCGAGAGCCTTCATCGTTACAAAAATCATCATCAGCAAAAAATGTTTCTTTGGGACAATCATCCAGATCGAGTTTGTTTGCAGCAAAAGGACGATCACATTCGTTCCGCATTGTTGGAAGTAATTATTCAAAAAAGACAAAAATTGAGTTGAATTCTCCAACACTACTGAATACATCATGCACCACCGATAATTTAACAATTTCTCCCATGTATAAACTCAATACCAAACCGTCCTCATCAAAGCCTTCCACAAACACAAAAGAAATTAAATTAAATACTTTCCTGACAGAATTTGACAATTCGGATGATCATGATCTATTTACTTCGATAGAAAAATTGGATTTAGCATCATTGGAAAATTCGCCCAAGAAAGAAAAAACAAATCATTCCAAGAAAATGGCAAAATATATCAAACAGCGAGAGTACGACGAGTATTTACATTCAAATTTACAACGACGAACTGACATGTACACTAATGGAGAAGAAAAACGAACTGCAACATTTTCAAGAGCAAAAGCGAACACTTTAACCAAGGCACCTCCAAAACTTCCCAAGCTGGTCCACCGTAATTTATTTACTAGCCCAGTTTGTGGTGCAATTTCTTTAGAGAGTGTAAAACCAAGCAATTTAAAAGTTGGAATTGTCATTGAGTGTCGAGAAAAGGAAGTGGTATTGAGTATTATTTATAAGGATGGGGTTTTCTTGCATTATTTTAATGTGAGAGAAGCTGTGCCTTACAATCGACTCGTTGTGCTCACACAGGACGAATATAAAATTTTACTGGGAGAGGCATGGATGGAGAGATTGGTTGACTTTGAAATGGAAACAACAAAGGGCCATGCCTATTCATTTACTCCTACTGGAGTTTCAGATCATAAGAGCAAAGAATGGTTGTCATTGAGAAAGAAAATGATGACTGCTCTCAACAAACTCAAGAAACGAAAGGGTATTGACGATGACACATTTATACACACGCCCACGTATCATGATTTAATGCAAGAACTTGAGGAGGGAAACGAAGACGTATATTTGGACACCTACCGAGACGTTCGACACGGCACACAACCACGATCCATGAAAGAAGACGACGAAGAGCGAGAAAAAATAGTTGGGAAATGGAATGAAAGGCTGGGAAGCATTCATGCGCTCAAACTTAATGAACATGGACTCTTATCTCAAAAACGAAATACCACACTGAGAGACTTGAGTGAGAATTTATCCAACAAGATGGGCCAACTTCTAGCCTATGAAGATACAATATTGTCATCGATACAGCCTTCATTACAACAAGATGGATCATCAATACTTTCTCCAGATGCATCTAAATTACGAAACAGTCTTAAAAAGACTCCTTTCAGAGCGACTATGAGCTCTTCCATGTTGAACTCAACCATGATGAGCGGAAACAATGTTTCTACCAACATGACAGCCAGCTTTTTATCCCCAAGAACTCCACGCACGTTTTATTTGGAGAATTTATCTGGAAAACTGCTGTCTGGCAAGGTTGTGTTTGTTGATCCCATTAGTCTCATCATGAACGTCATTGTGACATACCATAACAGAAAGTCCTTACATGATCCTGTACTCTCTCCTAGAATGGCAAACTCGCCCAGATCTAAAACATTCAAAGAACAGAGATTAGATCACCACGAAGAATCGACATCCTCCATTATGGTATACCTCTATTTGGACAAAATATCATTCACAGTCGAAGAGGAGAATACTGCTGCAACTGCCTATGGACCCATGACATCTAAACTCATTGGAAAGCAAGTAATGGTCTACATTCCCATGACAACCACTGCTATTACAAAAAAGAACGCTAATGAAGTGAATACTATTGATACTTCTTTACCTTGTGACATGTGGCTCATTTCTGAAGGAGACGATTGCCTCAAATCAAGTCAAATCATTAACAAGGATATTCTCACCATCGATTTGCCTGGGAAAATATGGATAAACAAGTGGGCTGTTGAGCAAGGTTTAGCAGTACTGAATATCAATAATACAAGTGTGAGAAATGAAGAGAGTAACATTACGAGTATTAACAAACCTCATTTTGACCAACAAATGAAAATATTGAAAGAAGCAGAAAACTTTGCAAAACAACACGATGTTGGAATTTGGGGATTTAAAAACATGCAACTAAAAATGGAAAAAGAACAAGAGCGAATTCAAAGATGGAAATTTAGAACAGGTCAAAGTGATACCAAACCACGTGCGCCAACACCAGTCAGAGACCCATTTCAAAAAGAAGGTGGAAGCTTATTCAGAGAGGCAGATCGAAAAAATATTTCCTATCTCGATTTTAAAGGGGACTAAACATGCTTTAATGAATCCAGTAGTATTCCTATCACTCGATAGAATTAATGGTTTGTCAAACAAAAACAGAGAGATCAAGTCACACAACACGTTCTAGCAAATGAAACTGCCAATGACAACAGAAAGAGAAGATTTGTCTGACACACAAATCTGCTCATGCGTTTCCAAGATAGCAGTCCCAATAACAGTGCTGCATTCGTATCCTGTATTGCTGTTCGTTGTACTGCTCGACATAACCGTGCTTTAACAGTGCTTCCAACATAATTTCCGGATCATTTTGCAATTGATCATCCACAAACTTCAATACCAGAGCATTTCTTTTAACGCCTTCCAAAATAAATTTTCGATCGCTTATTAATTCCGGTGGAGCACCTGATAATATGCGACCATTAGCTGCTATGGCATTCAAAATAAACTCTTTCATGTAGACCAATTCGCTCCAACTCTCTTCAATATGGTGCATTTTAAAATTAGGATTTGAAATGACTTGCTGTAAAATGTCCTTGTCTCTTTTCAATTCCACTGAAAGATAATTGTAAACATCATGAGCTTTCTTGATTGCTTCCAACGCAAGCTCCTTGTAAAACTCCACGTCTGGAGGTATGATATCAATGAGATATGGATTACATGTCGTTGCAAGAATTGCAAGTTCTTTGTCAGCTTTAAGCTCTTTGGAGGCCCAGCCCAAGTTCCAACCATCTTGCTCGACCGCCATGACCACTAATTCTCGATCTCGTTTCAATTCATCCGAAACAAACTCTAATGCATAACCGTACCGTTGAATAATCGGAAATACAAAATTTCGATCATTCTTATATGGTTCAGGTAAGTATTTCAGAGCTAGTCCAGTAAAAGGACATGCCTCTAACAAAAACTCAATATTGTTCTTAATAGCGTTAGGAATTCTTGAAAAAATGTCGCTACCGTTACTCAATGCCTTTAAAATTATTTCCTTATCATGTATAAACTCTTCTGGAATATATAAATATACGCCACCATATCGTTCTACAAGATTTAGAATAAACTTTCTGTCATTTTGCAATTCTTGAGATGCATATTTGAATGAACCTGCATACGATTGAACTGCTGCTAATACGAGTTCTGGGTCGTTTTTCAACGTATCAGATGCATATTTCAACATGTCACTATTCCTTCTCACAACTTGCATCATCACTTGTTTGTTGTTACGCATTTCTTTCGGCACCACCTGTAAAACGGAATAATCATTCTTGAGCGCTTCTAATACAATCTCTTGATCGTTCTGTATTTCATCCGATGCAAATTCTATCATTGAAGCATTTTGTTTGATAATTTGAAGCACAATTTCTCTATCATTTTTCATCTCGCGTGGTGCTTGCTGGAAAAATCGGAAATTATGTTTCAACAGCTGTAACATGAACTCCCTATCTTGAATTAACTCCTCTCGATGATACCTAATATCTAAATGCCCAGTATATTGAACTGCTTCCCGAAGAAACTCTATATCTCTAAAAAACTTGGATGGAATAAAAGGACGTTGATCATATTTGAGTGCTTCCATCACAAATGATCGGTCCTCTCTCAATAAAGACGAACAACTCTCGAGTCCTTTTTTGTTATGTTTAATAAAATCCAAAACAAAGGCTCGATCATTCATAAATTCAATGGGAATAAAATAGAGACCTTGCACGTTGTTGGGATGATGCAACCATTGTTCTCGATGTTCGAGCCATTTCTTTTTACCACATTGCTGTAATTGAAATTTATTTCTCAGCAATGGATGAACATGTTTCTCCGATGATGAAAAGTCAATTAATATCAGAATGGTTGAAGCAGTAGAATTCTGAGAACAAGGTTGAGGCATTTTTTTATGCACAGTCCGAAAAATCATGGAAATTGTAACCAACGACCACGATAACCAATAAAAAATGATGCTTCGACATTCATCATCAACCACGCAGTTTCTGTTCCGAAAATTATTATCATCATCTAGGAATTCAAAAAGACAATTACAAAATTCCTCTTGTTTGAAAAGAAATTATACACAATCTCTGATGATTAGGAGTACACCTCTTCCGTTGGATGATCAATATCATAACAAACTCAGTTTCCGACATTTACAATCAACATCTCATCAAAGATTTGTTAAACAAAGTACCACGCTAGACATGCCAGTGGTTAATGCTCCACAGGCAACTCTGGAATTATTGGATTTGGACAATTTTGATTCCGAGACGGCAGAGACTCTCTTTGGCTCGAGTCCATGTTTGTTTTTAAACGAATTTTATGAACCTGCATTTCCGGTGTGCTCATTGAAAAATCGTTCCATACTTCCATTGACGGATGGTGAGAAGGAAATTGTGTGTGAAATTAATTTTGCATTATGGGATAGTCATACTGACAAGATGTTGTCCATGCAAGCGAGCTACGGCCAACAAAAGAAGGCACAGAGTATTCGAGTGGTCATTCATAGAAAAAACTATATGGAATGGATTAAAAAGGCACTTCCAATTCTAGAAGAGCGAAGACAAGTTATTGAAAAACAAGCAGCAGGAGTAGAGTCGCAAAATATTAATTCAATCATTGAAACTATGAAATGGCAATTAAATGAATATGAACAATGCTTGCATTCTGAAGCAGAAGCCTCAAGTGCTTCTAGTCATGAGCAGACAGGAAAAGAGCCAAAAGAAGTTCAGTATGAAGTCATATTTTTCACAATCAAAGATGATGCCATTCTTAAGAAATTCATCAAGCAAATTTGGAAACAACAAAAAGAACCCATAGATACTAAGGATTTTACATCGCACGATCTTTCTCTCAGAATCAATAATCACAATATTGTCATCAATTCATCAAGACAAGACATTTGGGAAAAGATCAACGATGTCTTTATTATTGAAGAATTCGATGGACAAGGACACATTTCAAAATATTTTGAACGACATAACCACATCACAAAGGCAGAAATTGAGCACATTCGTTCCACAGTCCACACCATTATGCAAGCTTATAACTCTAAATTATTAAGAGAAAATTCCTGCTTAGATTTACTCGATTTATTTCACGGTGTTCTCTATTGTCAATCCGGAGCAGATAGAAAAATTCGTGTCAACACTCCAGAAGAAATTTCAAGCGCTCGAAGATTTTATTGGTGGGCCCAGAAAATTGCTACCTTGAATATCAAACCATTGCCTTAATTCAATCCATAGCTATGTATTGAGGGGATTTATTGATAACTATTACATGGATTATCACAAGATTATATTTTTCGACACCACTGAATACAATTTTATTCGTCTCATTATTGAAACGCGTTTTCCTCACACAAGCCTCAATGTAACCTTCAGATTCTATTATTATCATTTGGAAGCACACACAGTAAAAAATTCCGATAAAGAAGTGTGCATTTGTGAAAATAAGTTTCATCCATTTTCAAAAAAAAAATGATCATTGATTCCAATCATGAAGACACAACGATTGAGCTCACGGTTGAAGAGATTATGTGTCTTTCGGAAGAAGATTTAAAAGAAATGGGACTATCCCGAGAGGAATTGCTGGAATTGGCAGCTCCCTCTTCATCATCATTGGAAAAGGATGAAAATCATCTACAACAAGAGGAAGATTCATTGGAACAGCCTCATCATTCGGATGATGATGATCAGGAATATGACGATGATGAATATGAACATGATTATGGATTTACTTCCGCGTTTGATGATGATCAAGATTATCGTGATGAAATAGATCGGGAAGAAGAATTAATTGAAATGGATATTCTTGTTGATGAAGAATCTTTCAAAGAATTTGAACAACAGGAATGTGTAGAGACAAAAATTGAAGAATTACCATGGTTTAATGCCATCTTGGAAGAGAATTATCGTTTAATGTTTGGAGAAATTACATTGGAAGAATTGAAATCTAATGCCGCTGCAACTCAAGAATCTTCAAATTCAACGGATCAAAAACCTCAACGATCCAACATTTCCAAGAAAAATCGTTTGAAAAAGGAAATGCGATTGCAACAGTCTAACTATGTTTCCAAAATGAAGGTACTAGATTTTCCTGATTTTATTGAGCCCATTCAGTTTTGGCCCCAATATCAGCAAATGATTAAGAAACGATTTCATAATTATCACGTGAAGAATATCGAATCGATTGTAAACCCTTATTTATTGGATCGATTTAAGAATGCTATTCAGAAGGAACAAGAGCGATTGAAACGAAAAGTTTCCAGTAGAATTGTTCTATGCTTCCATGGTACACACTCTTCTAATATTCCAAGTATTATAGAAAAGGGTTTGCTCGTTCCTGGAAAGAATAATCACCTTCAAGTTGTGAATGGATCTTCGTGGGGTGTGGGCATTTATTTATCTGTCATGGATCCATCCATTTCTGTCTCGTATTGTGTAGGAGGAAATCAACTTTTTGCATGTGCAGTGTTATTAACAGACACAGTGAACACGAAAAATCATGGAAGTTTTCTAGTGATTATGGAAGAGGCCTATGTTCTGCCATGCTTTTTAGTCACATTTGAACGTGTTGATCGTTCTGCTCGACCCTTGTCACAAAAACAAGATCAAGAAAAGGTTGTGGCTAAAACCAAGAAGGGAGAAGTTGTATTTTCAAAGAAACGAAAAGAAGAGCAACGAGAAAAATTACGAAAAAAGAAGGAAGAAAAGAAGAAGCTAATTAATAATTAATATTTAATGGAAGAACACTGAGAATCATGTGAATTTCATGCAACGTCACGAAAAGTGAATTCGGCGCAGAGCTTACTTGTTGAAAAACTTATCAAAAAAGAACCACCGCACTTGGTAAAACTTTTGTCGTAAATATCCAAACACACGTGAACCGGCCTTAATAAAAGTTGGCATTGCAGAGTAACCCATCTTGTAACCAAAGAAGAGCAAGTACCACTTGGCAATCCATATCATATAGTCTGTAATGAACGATGCAGATAATTTGTGGAATTGTGAATCGGTTCTTCTGGACTCGACCAGAAAAGCAAATAAGATCACTGCATTAATATTCTCCAAAACACGATTCACAAAATCATTACCAACAGGCAATTTTTTGAATCCAAAAAGAGAGGCAAACATTTGAATAAACTTGGATGGCCAGCTCACCATGATGTAATAAATCAACAACCCAATATTCAATTTGAGAGTTTCCTTTGCCATGGAGTACATTAAATATTGAGAAAGTGACATGTCACGACTGTCAGATCCTGCTTCTTTCAACGCTTCCAAATAATCCAAATACAGTTTCTTGTAGGTCAAATAAAAAGACAGTCCCAAAAATGATCCCTTAAATAAGAAATCATTCAACAGCTCGTAGGGCGTACAAATGTAGAGAGAAGGTTTGTTCAATCTCACTTCATAGGCCAATACGGTTTTCGAGTCCAATAATCGTCCTTTGAATCGAATAGAATCTCCTGGTTTGAGTAAGTATTTGAGAGGTCGAATTGTTCCAATGCTTGATGGCCATTTCAATCCATACATTGGATACAATTTTGGATGAATGTGGTACAGAGTCATGATATTGGTTCGTTCATGTTCGTGCTCTAGCACATACGAAGAATCAAACTCTTCAAAAAACTTTTTAACTCGTTCCATGAGTGTTGTTTTCACCTGTTGTTCCAATTTCACATGTGGCTCCACTTTAAACGCAAGTCTCTTATTGTCACGAACATCCATATGAAGAAGAGTGGCAGATTTGCAATTAATGAGTCCAGTCATAAACTTGGAATTGGCATTTTCAATATCAAAATGACTCTGTTTCAGTAATTCGTGTTGATGATAGAGTATATTGGTGAGGATGGTATCTGTTTGATCTGCATTGTAGGAGTGTTGTTTTTCTCGAGTGGTCTCCAACAATTCAAAATCATGAACTTCAATGACATAGAGCTTGAAAAGTGATTGTGTTTGTGTTGGAATGGATAACGAACCGGTGACTTGAATCCACTCTGGCATGATGAACGGATTGTCAAAGGCAACTTCGTTAGTAGTGGATCTCTTCATACTTCCACTACAAATTTCCTTCAATTTTTCAATCTTGTTCTTGAAGAAGGATTTTGCAATGGAAGTGACATTTTCTGGTGTCACACGGAGGTACTTGGAATCGCTTGTATTCGAAACTCCATAATTGATGAGAGATTCTAACTTGTATGCAAGGAATTTCTTTGAAAATCTCAATTGAATAAGGGAAAATCCTGCATTGCTTCGTCTCATGGTAGCTGCATCACATAATCTTGCAGGAAGCATGACCATATCAAGAGTGTCTTTCAAATCTTGACTATTTCGTGTGGAAGAAGACGACCAATTAATATTTTCGTGAAGTGAAAGACAAACATTCCATCTAATGTCATGAATTGTTAACTCTGATGCTTGTTGTTCCAATGGAATGCTCATGTGTTGGTTCAAATGATCAATCGAAAAAGTCATGCTCCTCCAATGAAAGATGATCTTTTTTGCATACTTGACCCATGATCGATAAGTATGAGAAGAGAAATTCAACTCGTGACCTGAGGAAGGTGGTTCATAAATGATTTGTATAAATTCGTTCAATGAAGGTACTTTCCATCGTGTGGCTTGTGCACGTACAAATGATCTGGGAATACCATTCATCACTATTGCGTTATTATTATTATTATTATTCATGATATTATTGTCTTTTCCGAGCATGATACGTTTCAAAACAGTGAGAGCAATATGACTAAAGAAGAGAGAATATTGTTGTTCAATTTCAACCATTCCTCGTTTCTTTCCGATCGGCAACAATAAGGACGAAAGAGAATTTGTGTATGTTCGTTCATCGTTCATCCCTTGATGTTCAAAATCAGTTTTTGAATAAATACTCCTTTCAAAGACTGTAAATAATCCAAACAGAAAATCATAGGGATCTAGATAAGGTCCGATACGATGGAGCCAAAGATGGCACGGAATGAATATGGGTGTTCTTACAAGAGCGGAAGAAGAAGAGAAGACTGAATCATGATGATCCAAAGTGGTTGTTGTTGTTGTGGTGGATGATGTGTTGTTGTTGCTAATATTCTTAAGAATGTAGCAAACAATGCCAAATTCTTCAACATTGGGATTTGTTGGAGGTTCTTGCAGTAGTACTTGTTGTGGGATGGATTGAGACATTTTTTGATGAGATGAAATGCAAAATGATGATCTTTTAAAAACGAAGAAGAAAAACCAAGTCACTTTGTTTTTGATTGAATTCTGAAGGACTTGATTTTGATTGAGGAGCAATATGAAATTTGAAACCTTGTTTCCAACAAGAATGATCATCAATTCTTTAGAAAACAGCCGCGCAATGGCCTTACTTTTCTTAATCCATTTCATGCAAAAATAAACGGTTTAAACACTTCACACAACGACTCTCTCACTGTGAGGTCACGCCCACTCAAATTATTGACATCATGAACTCTTCATTTTCCAGTAAAAACAACAATAAAAAAAAATGTTCAACTCCAACGTCGGAGGAAGTGATCTCGATGCCTTTCTTCTCGGTGCTGCCAGCAATAACAGCAACATATCATCATCATCAAAACAAAATTCCTCTCAAACCAACCGAGCACGAGAAGTATGGCTCTATAATCAACTCAAAAAATCTCGTTCTTCCTTTGTCGAGTCCTTTAAATTTAAAATTGTGATTGGTACATGGAACGTGAATAGTAAAGTACCCAATTATAATAATTTATCATCCTCAATGGGAGTAATGACACAACAAGATTCTACTTCATCGGGTAGTGGTACGGATCCAACCAATATAATGACGGGTGATGCCTCTTCATTGAATCCATCGTCTTTTCGTGACATCGATATAAATTCCAATACGAACACAAATGCCAACACTACTAATACTCTCTCATCCATTGTTTCATCAATGAACAACTCCTCTCTTCTCTCGACAGGAATTACCAACAAACATCCACTCGATGAATGGCTTCATCTCTCCGAACAACCTGATATCATTGCCATTGGATTACAAGAAATTGATATGACTGCAGAAGCCATGCTGAAAAAGGAAACACAATCAAAATTGGAATGGATTCATGTGTTGGAATCTGAGCTTTCATGTTCTTCCCATACCAAAACAAAATATGTGAGGTTGAGTGATAAACAACTCGTTGGAATGTTCTGTTGTGTATTCATTGCAGAGAAATATTCATCACAAGTGAAAGATGTTCAATCGGTAGTTTTGGGTTTAGGTGCTATGGGTAAACTTGGTAATAAGGGAGCTGTTGGAATTCGTGTGAAAATTGCTGACACGAGTATGTGTTTTGTCACAACACACTTGGCACCTCATATGGGCGGAGTTCAAAAGAGAAATCAAAATTTTATGGATATATTTACTCAATTGGGTTTTTCAAAATTGGAAAATTCATTATTGGAATCGACCAGTGTTGCAGAATCAGCGTCCTCTTCAGCATTGACGAGCAGTACCATGACGAGTAGTAGTAGTAATCTCAACTTGACCTTATCGAATGCTTCTCTGAATAGTGGCTTGTCATCTGCAAATAGCAGCAATAGTTCAGGACTTCTCAGCTCTCTGACCAATTCGATTGCGAGTGGAAATAGTGGAACTTCTCTGGCTGGAGGCAGTGACAGTGCCGATGATTTCCATGTGATTAGTGCACCTTCAGAGACTATGAGTTCAGGAAAAACTGGTAGTCAAGTCATGCTACCCGATCAACATGATTACTTTTTCTGGTTTGGAGATTTAAATTACAGAATTGATAATTTGGAGCGTTCTCAAGTTGAAGAATATGTTCGTGACAAGCAATACAAGTCACTTCTCGATTACGATCAATTAACAGTTGAGAAAATGAGTGGCCGAGTGTTCATGGGATTCAAAGAGGGTCGAATTAATTTTCCACCCACTTACAAGTATGATCCTGGTACCTTAACTTTTGATACAAGTGAAAAGAGACGTGTACCTTCGTATACGGATCGTATTTTATGGAAGGGCGTGAAACGTGATCAGGTCAAACAATTGTGTTACATGACTCATTTGAATTGTTTGATTAGTGACCACTTGCCCGTGAGTAGTGTCTTTGAAACTGAAGTTCAAATGGAAGTAGATTACAAATTCCGACAATGTAAGGAAAATTTCTTGCGGGAATATGACGCTCTGTACAATAATAAGGTCATTTCTGAAAATGATCTTCCCAAAATCTCTCTCTCTGCAAGTGAAATTCGTTTCAAAGATACTCGTTTTGGAATTCCTCAAACTCAAACACTCGTTGTGAAAAATACTGGAAACGTTGTGTGTGAATTTTTCTTTGTCAAAAAAGGCATGGAAGAACGATATTGTGAAGATTGGCTCACAGCATCCAACACTCATCGACTGCTCATTCCAGGAGAATCCATTGAAATTGAATTGACATGTTGTTTCAATGCCCAGTCAGCTCCTCCTTTTAATTTAGACGATTCTTCCAATGAAACAGTTCCATTCGAAGACGTTCTCATTATTCATGTCGATAATGGAAAAGATTATCCTCTCAAAATTTATGGAAATTATTTGAAATCTTGTTTTGGAAATTCATTGAATAATCTAGTTCAATGTTTTATGAGTGTGAGAGATCCACATTGTAAAGATCAAATTCAATTCGAATATGAAGATGGAACTGTGTCAACATTGAAATCATTGTACATTCCAAAAGAACTCTTTTTCATGTGTGATCATATTGTGAAATATGGATTAAGAGAAGAAGGATTGTTCCAAGTTCAAGGTACTTCAGATCAAGTAAGAGCATGTCGTGAATTATTGGATCATGGAATGTCTCTTTCGAAACATTTTACTGGAAATATTCATTCAGTGTGCACGTGTTTGATTCAATTTTTTGAGAGTTTGATAGAACCTATTATTCCTGGAAAGTTATATCGGTAAGTGTGTGAAATAATTGAATATTGAACATTTCATTGATCTATATTCTATTAATATGTATATATATATAATATTCTAAAAATGAATATTTATAAACTATGAACAGACTTTTAATGGAAAATTATCTCAATGGCGATGTGTGTCGATATTTAATTGATTCCAATTTATCCAGCACTCATTACAATGTCTGGCATTACATTATGAATTTTTTGAGAGAAGTCTTAATGAACAGTGACGCCAATGGATTAACCATCGATTCGTTGGCACAAGGATTTGCTGATGTGCTCGTTCGATCTCCAAAATATTTAACACCTGAAGTGAAAAAGAAACATTTGAAAGGAAAGATTGTTGTGATTAAACATTTTTTCACAAAGGAATATAATCAGAGAATGGTTGCTGTTGAGGAAGATGCTCATTTGTTTAGAGTTTGAGAAATGGTGAATGGAATTTGATTATTGAAATTTTCAGATGTAATAATTTGTATTTTAATAATTGTTAACATTATTCAAGGAATGATTTGTACTTTTTGTGACGATTTATTGAACGAATAACATCCAAATGTTCAATCGTACATTATTTTTACATTGCTCATGTCATCTGTCAGTTGTATGTATTGAAGAGAATTCAAAAGGAAAACTTTAAAAAAAAATACTATTACATAACGTGCCCAGTCAACACCATGATGCTCCCCGATGACCAAAACCACATCAACCACACTGTCACAGTATTGGCAAATCAAACAACAACTACTCCGGAGAATATCTCTCCAATACCCACCTACGTTCAACAATTGAGAGACAAACATGCTTTTCAAATCGAATCTCTCATCTCAATATTTGCGTGTCTCGTATTCGTGTTAGCACATTCAGCATGGACCTTTTTGTACTTGCTGTTCGTTGGGTTCGCCTCTCCTATTCCTGGTTTTAGTAGTGGTATTCAACCTGAAATATTAAAACGTCACAAGTCATATTTGACGTATGATTTAATCGTTGCAGGTTGTGAGTTGTTTATGTTTGGTTGGTTCGTTGCAGCGTGTGTGAAAACATTCAAGACGAAACCCATTCCTAGCAAGTCTAAATTTTTCATTGTGAACATTTTCATGCATTTTGTTCATCTTGTTCTTTATTTTTTTGCTTGTGTTGATTTGGCTTTGATTATTGGAGAATTCAAAACCAATGGCTTATATAACTCTTGGGTGCAAGCGGCATGTGCATTGGGATTTTTAGGAACTTTGTGGTGGGTTATGAGCTTCGTTTTGAGTATTTTGCAATATGATTTTTGGAGTCGCAACGGTGTGGTCATGACATCTGGAATGATACATGAATTGAATCAAGCTGCCAACGTCCAACCAGCTCAACATGACGATTACATTTCGATTCATGAAGAAGAGGAACCACGAGAGACGCGAAATGAACTAACCTTTGTAGATATGAACTCCTCTACGACAAGTGACAGAAATTTGAATGACGAACATGTTGATCACTACGAAGATCGACCAAAGATGAGTGCCTAAAGGAGTAAAGGAACGGCCTTCTTTTGTTATTACGCTTCTTTCTTGCTTTCGCTCACCGCCCCAAATTTAGTAATTGACTTGAGTTAAGGAAGTCGGCAATTGCCTGATTGCTGAAGATTGATCGCAAAGATTCAGGTGAAACCTTGTAAAAAACAAATTGATTGTTGCAAAGAGAGTTTATACAAAATGTCTCATATTAGAATTAATATTTTGCTTGTTATGTATGTTTGTACTGGTTGTTATAACCCAATGTACTTGTTTTCTACTTTTTGTTACCTTCTGGATTGAAATATAAGAACACAGGCATGGTTGATCGTTCCAGGGTTTTTCCATCTCGATAATTGTGAAAATGCCACATGCCATCCTTTGAGTAATCAGTCGAATATGTTGAGTTTCTTCTGCCAGCATATTGTTGCTGCATTTTGCGTTTTTTCTTAACCTTATTCTGTGACATCGATGGACAATTACGACTGGAACAAATACTTGTGTTCGTGATTGGCACTTCACCAGTGGTGCCTTCATAGATGAAATTTAAGGTCATCGCATTATGGTTACAATTTTGAGGAGTGGCTTGAGTGGAAGATGACGTTTGATGTTGCAATAATGGTACAGAATGATGTTTTTCGTCTTCTTCCTCTTGTGTGTTAAATTCAAAGACTTCTTCCATGGCTGGAAATACTGAGCTATTGTCTTCATGACAATTCTCGTCAGAGGATAATACTTCTGACATGTCGTTGAATGAGACGTCAAAAACGTCTTCTTCTGTTGTGTGATGACTATTACAAGTCACTAATGGCAATGTTTGATTATCATTGGATGGTATATTTTGTTGTAAACATGCCTGATCGAGGTCTTTTCCTTCTTGTGCCATGAGCAAAGAGAAGAAATGATCATGTTGCTGATTGTGTTCAAGCAACGATTGATATTGCTGATCAGCCCACTCTTCCATCGTTTTCTTGCTATTCTTATTATTACTGATGGTCGTGTTCGAGGAAGGAATGGTCAACATTTGATCAATTCCTTGCATCTCTTCTTCTGTGAATCTCAATTTCAAATTCAGAGGAGGCAAAAGTGCAGCTTGCTCAAAGGTCAATGGTTGGTCAGCAATGATTCTTTCCAATTCTGGGTGTTGGGTGTGAAAAACATCCAGTGTTTGCATGGTGGATGAAGAATTCTTGTTGATCAATGAAGAGGAGGAGGAACCTATGGAGGACCATTCTTCTCTTGTTTCTTGTTGAAGTGCCATATCTGATGACATCAAGTCAGGATGGAGAGGGGTCGTTGCGCTGTTCATCATCAATGTTGAGAGCAATAAATCCTTGATAGGATCATGCTCATGGTTGTGTGAATCTTTAAGAAGAATAGTTAACATGGAAGAGGAAGAGGAACACTTGTTAGAGCTCTGCGTTTTGTTTGATATGTTGTTGCTGTTGCTGTTTTGGTTGTTACTGATATTATTCAGGAGTAATGATGATGATGAGGGTAATTTAGAGTTTCTTTCGTTTTGTTCAATTTCATCGGCAACAGCCATTGCAAGTTGAGTAATTCTTCGGTGCCAATCATCTTCTGAAGTACTCTCCTGTTTTGATTGTGGTTGGGCAATGATTCGTTGTGTAAGAGGTTGTAATATTGGTTGTGTTGTATTGCTGCTACTCGTTGTTGTTGTTGTGGTTGTTGGACGTCCATGAAAAAGGCTTACAGAGCCATGAGGATTGGACAACGAGGTTTGTTTTCCTTCTCTCTCTAAAAAGGCAAGAAGGCTTTCATCCAAAGCATAATTGTTGGCTAGAAAACCCTTTGTCGGCATCATGTTGAGAGTATTGTTTAGGGGCGTAGATTTACACGTGATGTTGAATGAAGAAGATGTTGAAGGAGGATTGGTTGGTGGTTTTGTATAAGATGAGGACGATGATAAAAGCCGTAGAGTCTTCTGCAATAATTCATCCACGGAGCCTCTTATTTCGCTGCTATTACCAACAGGGTATGGAGGATTAATATTATTATTATTCATCATTGTTCTTTTTCATGATGATCTTGAATCTCTTGTTGTAGGTCAGGTATTGCGGAATGTTGTTGGTCTCAATCTCAGCAGCACACTGTCTCTTTTTTCAATGTATGGAATGTGATGTGTGTGATGAGTAAGGACTCCGGAGTGCTTCTCTTCCAAGTGTTGATCGTCTCGGGTTTTAAGAGAAGTTGTCATGTGATGGAGCGAGTGTCATTGTGTGAATCTCTTCTCTTTATCTTTTTTTGTTGTGGCTACGAGCGAAAACAGGATTTCCGAATTCAAAAAGCCTAACAGGAATCATGACCTTGCAAAAAAGAGTCCAATGAGATACTAGGTCCAAGGATTCGAAATTTGGATCCAGCCAGACAATAAGGTAGGTAGATCAAATGGCTCATCGAATCTTTTAAAGAGGATCTGGCAGAGTCAGATTCCGATTCTCAATGAATTAAGTATGGAACAAAGGAAGATTGAAACATTTTTTTAGGGTGTTCTGTGGAAGGAACAGTTTTGGAAGAATCCTCAAAAAAAAAGTGATGCATTGCTGTTGCTTTTATTAGAGTCATCTAAGGTTTGGCATGTCGTTTGAATATTCGCATAATCAAAGAACCCTGAGGTTGGATTAGGCTTTTTTATTTCTTTTCATTAAACGGGTTGAAATTGCGAAAGATTAAGTCGTTAGAGGATTTGAGCTTGCCATTCTCATAGGTATGAAATCTCCAGCTCTCTCGATCCGTAAAAAACGAAGAGGATGCAGGGATTGCTGTGTTATTCTTACTGGGAGATGGAGTGGAGGGAAAGGCGTTGATGATACATTCATCGTTTCTAGTTGAGGAGGAGCTCAAGGAGGCCAGGTTTGTGTTCGAGCTGTTGCTACTACTGCAACTACTATTGCTGCTCGTGCGTGAGAGAAGCGTACTCTTCCTTTGTCGATTGAGCATTGAGACCTTGCTGGCTCTTAGCTTTTTCTGCTGACGATCGGGTTTGGAAATCTTGCTACTGACACCTCTCGGAAAAGCAGAACTTGATTCATGATTTGTGATTGCAATCGATGAGGAGGCGTTGCTACAGTTTTGGGGAGATGCTGTGTGTGGCGACGAGTTTTTCAGAATGGTATCATCATTAAGGGTTTGAGGTAGGTTTGAGTTAGTGATCGAGTGAGAGTTAGTAGTTGTGTTTGTTGAAGAGTCGTTGAGAGAAATTAATTGCTTCATAATGGGATTCGAGGGTTGTTGAAATGAAAGTCTGTATGAATTGGAGGGGGCATTGAAATGATGATATAATGTCGTTGCATCATGATTGTTTTTGTCATGCTTGTTTTGCAAAGGCGAGGTCAGCAATGAGCTCAGCGAACTGAAAGTCGTATCTTGATTGGATAAATGTGGTTGATGTTGAGGAGAGGTTGACCGTTGTTGTATCCATGAAGTAGATGTGGATGCTGATGTTATAACATCATTCTGGCCAATGAGCATGGATGAAATGCCGTTACTAGTACTCACAGAATTTCTCCTTGTTTGTTGCAACAAGGGTTGAAAATATTCATCTAACAGAGTCATTTCTGCATCTGTAAATTGCAATTTCAAGTTCAGTGTTGAGGTAAGTGAGAAGTCATTGCGCAGTGGGAACTGCTGATGTTGCTGAATTGCAGAATGATCTCTACTTGTGCTTCTCTCAGACGGCACGGATGATGAGGCTGCCATGGGATAGGTCGACCTAAAGCTCGACATGTTAGGTGTGCTCATGCTTATGGTTGTGGACGAAATGGCCGAGTAAGGAGATGAAGAAAAAGCTGGCGAAGGAGATGAATTAAGGGCAACATCGGTAGAGGAACTCCCAAGGGTAGTAGCAGGATTATTTCCGGTTGGGGTTGCACCGTTCCAGCTTGCAGTATTCAAGGAGGATGAGGAGAAGGGTACTGATGATGATGGTGAAGTGCTACCACTCGTGTTGTTGATCGTTGGGGGTGCATTGGCACCTCCTATCGATGATGATTTGTTGGTGAGGGACTGAATGACATTGAATGTGCTCCGAGAGAGTTTTTCAAACCATTCATCATTGTCCTGTCGTTGTTGTTGTACTGCAGTGGTGTTCAAAGAGGCCCTTGTATTTTGGTGAAGATGTTGCGAGTGTTGGATGGTGGGAATCGCGTGCAACCATGCTTGATTGCGCTCTTGTTGTGCATGTTGCAAGTGTGCATGATGATAACGATCATCAACAGTTGGTGTTGTTGTTCCGTGATGCATCCGAGGAGTGAGGCTTGAGGCAGTTGATACCTTCGTCGTCTGTGATGATGACTGCGTTTGATGACGATTCGAGTCATGTTGTAATGATGATGATAGACTTTGCGTACGAGTGTTTTCTGTTTCCAACGAATTGATAGTATTGCTTGTGGATGGCGAGAGCTGTCGAAGCAATTCGCTCCACAGTTCTTCGACATTATCGGTGTCTACTTCGGGATTCATGAAATGCACAGAAAGAGTGGGAGAACAGTAATCCTATTCAATGATTGTGAGTGTTGATTGGGAATGCACAAAAACTGGGACTGTTCAATTTCTTGAACAAGGAGTGCACAAAGAGATGGAATCAGAAGAAGGTGCAGAGGGCTTTTTATTTTGCTAGGGTAATCTGAGAATCCTCTCTCAGGAAAACCTTGCGATTTTTTTAAGTGATCCTTTTGTGAGAATCCTTGAAAATTAGCGGTCCACAAACGACACAATTTAGATTAGTACATATGTTTTAGGAATTGGGGGGATTAGCTTGATTTGAATTAATAACGAGCTCCAAGAATCCTCACTGCAGACAATGTTGTCGTTTGTGATTTCAAAGGCCTAATGGGATTACGTCTGTTCATGCACTGCCTTATTTCAGATTGTTTTTTCTAAGAATCCTTGTTTTGTGCTGCTTTTGAACAGCATTCGTGTCGACACCCTTCGAAAAGGAAGAGTTTAAAGTGGAGGCATCAATGATTCTCTTTGTTTTGATGTTGCGGAGTGATTCTTTCCTCAAAAGATGTTTCTGTTGATGAACATTGTTATTGCGATTATCAGAAAAATCAAAAAGCGAAGGCGATTGAGGTGTTGTCGACGTGAATTCTGTATTTGACTTGTTGTCCTTGCACTCTACTGTACAAGTTGGAAAGGAAACACAATGGCTTTTCAAAATACTAGGATAGGTTGCTTCAAAGTACAGGTCTAACAAACGCATCTCAATTTCAGAAAAGCTCAGTGACAGAAGAGGAGAGGAAAAGCAGTGTTGGTTTGATTTTGAAATGGGCATGCTCTCTGTTGGGGTTAGAAATTTTACATTGTAATTAGATGTCGAGCTTGAAGAGGAGGTTGCCCAGGTCTCACTTAACCTTAGCCCTTTTTGAAAAATTTTTCGGGAAGCATTGTTCATTTCGGTACTTGAACTGGTTGGTCGATCGTGATGGTTCGAATTGGAATGCAACAAGACTGTGATGAAGCACTTGAGCCATTCCAAACCATTCAGAGGCATTGAGTCGGAATGTTGTGGTGGAACGTTGTTTCCCTTTGACTATTCAGTGCAAAGAACGCTCCACCAATGTGACAAGGCTGTTTAGTTTGAAGACTTTTTGTTTGCAAAGAATATTCTCTTGTAAGAATCATTAGAGAATCATAACTATTTTCTTTTCATTCTTGTCTCTGGTGTCTGGACGATTTTGGTTACTAAGATGTTTCAAGAGGATAAATACCAAGATTCATTTTGAATCTTTTGTAGAAACACAACAAACTGTATCCAGTGTGTTCATAAATCAAACACATGTTGGAATTAACACTCCACTTTCTCTTACGCTTGCAGGATGTTTAATATTTTGAGACTCCTATCAAGGGACGAAGCAAAGAAGAATGCCAAGAAGTGCAACGGCACTTGCAACAACAGAAAAAAATGCTCTCATCAAAGAAAATGTCCTCCATCTCGTTGATGGATTGCCAGAAGGGTAAGCTTGTAAAATATGATGACGTGTCCGACACGACGATCATCGGATTGATTTTATATTTTTCTAAACGGACTTGTACGGCTTTCTACTACATTTTTTTCAATTTAATGCTCATTGTAAAGAGAGTATTTTGAGCATGTTGAATATTGAAGGAACAGATACTCTTTCCGATTTGACCAATAAGAAGAAGAAAAAGAAATCATCATCCTCTTCTCATATGGGTGATCATGTTGTTACTGGACATGAGCTCGGACATCAACTCACAGAAAGAAAAGTGCAACAGTGGAAGGTTCTTGTCATGGACAAGCACTGTTTTGAAATTATCGCTCCCTTGTTTAAAGTAGGCGATTTAAGAGCCATGGGAGTAACATTGGTATTGTAAGTAATATTTTGTGTCATGGCGTCATAATTGTGTGATGACGAATTAAATCATGTAACAAATTTGATCATCTTTAAAATGTTCAAATGATAATGATTCAATAATACTTTTTGTTTTTAATTACCAACAATACCCGAAATAGACCAATTGAAGAAAAACGACAACCCATTCCCGATGCTCCTGCTATTTATTTTGTGCAACCTACTCAATCAAATATTGATCTTATTTGTGAGGATTGTGAAAATGAGCTTTATGCATCGTGTCACATTAATTTTTGTCATAGCAACTACAAGAGAGACATTTTGGAAAAGATGGCAATGCGTCTAGTGCAGAGTGAAACAACAAACTTGTTGAAAAAAGTTTTGGATCAATTTGTTAACTTTTTATGTTTGGAGAAGGACTTTTTCTCATTGTTAGGTCTTGAAAACTGTATGATTCATTTGCATGACCCAACAAAAAAGGAGGAAGAGATTAAATCAACCATTGACCAAATTGCAAATGGTGTGGCATCGGTGGTTCTCTCCTATTCTAGTGGAAAATCCAGCGGATTTATAATGCCATTTATTGTATGCCCTTCTTCACAGGGCCAACCAGCCAGGTTAATTGCTGAAGCCGTTGAAAAGATTTTACGAAGCTTGGCTCAGTCCTCACTGCACGACGCCCAATCTGAATCAAACGTCGCAACAATTGAAAAGAAGAAAAGTAGACCATTATTGGTCATTACCGATCGAACAATTGACTTGACAGTGTGTTTACAGCATCAATGGACTTATCGTTCCATGGTTTTTGATTTATTTCAAATGAAATCGAATCAGGTGAAAGTACCTTTGAAAAAGAAATCGACAGCTGCTTCAGCCACCGAACAAACTTATGAAATTGCTCTGGATGACGAATTTTGGATTGAAAATTCGTCCAAGCCATTCCAAGAAGTTGCACAAAATGTCACTGGTAATTTGGAAAGACATAAGGCTCGATTTAACGAATTCAATAAGAAAAACGGACTTAATCTCAGTGAAGATGATGTCATGAACACTGATGCCGGAGAAAACGCTCAATTGAGCAAGGAAACCATTGACGAGATGTTTAAATTGGCAGAAGAACGAAAACAAGTGGATATGCACACAAACATTGCATATGCCATTTTGCATGAGGTCAATAAGAGAAAACTTGATGAGTTTGTTGCAATCGAAGAAGCAATTATTAGAAGACAAAACAAAATTGAAACTCCAATTTTACACTCTTTGCTTAACATCTCAAGCCAGGAAGAAGGATCTTTGGAACAAGAAAAGGGCACAATTAAGGACAAGTTAAGACTCATTCTTGTGTGCTACCTCTATATCATTCAACAGGAGCGAATGAATCAAGCCCCACAAATTATAACTCGACAAGAGCTGGAAAAGTATGCCCTTGCATTATTCCAAAGGAGAAATGCAGTCGAAAATAAGCTTGACGAAAAGACTCCAAGTAGCCTTGAAACTGCTCTCCCAGAACTATCATTCCTCAAGCAAATTACAATGCACACAAACATGGGAAGAGTGACACAACAACCGCACGTGACTCATCAATCCTCACTTGCAAACCTTACCAAAAAGTTTTCCATTCTTGGTGAAAAAATTTCAAGTATTGCTTCAGGCCTTAATGAATACTATGGCGAGGGATCAGAATACAGCTCTACTCTTCCTCTCACTCGTATTGTGGATGCAATTGTTAGCAATACGCCAAAGAAACTTTATGAGCACGAAGAATTTGTATTTATAGACCCCAAATTACCTCCCTCTCAGTCTGTGATTAAGACATTGTCCAAATCATCTGTTGAGAGTTCCAACAGAGATATCAATAACCCTTCTTCCCCAAGAGGAAGAGGTATGGATGAAACTACAGCCTTCTCTCCTAGCTCCTCGTCTCAAGAAGGTTTCTCGGAAGTCATAACATTCGTTGTTGGAGGAGGAAATTACATGGAATATCAAAATTTAATTCAACATTTCAATGCAAAGAGTATCAAAACAGGCTCTACCTTCAATGTAACTTATGGATCTACAGATATTTTAACAGGAGAGCAATTCTTGGAAGAGCTGAGACTATTGGGTGAAAAGACAAGGCGTTAAATATTTGTCAAGCAGCATTTGTCCGTATTAAAACGCTCTTTTGATGACATACCTATTTAACTGTAGAGGGCTCGTTCAAAATTGTTAACCGTGATGCAAATGAAAAACCCCGTGAATCACGAGATCAAAGAGTCGTTATCGAAATGTTAAAGATTTCAACCTCCTTTTTCCTTTTTAAATGCAACGCGCAAAATCACTCGTCTGATTTGGAAGCAAGGTCTTTCCCTTTGTCACCTCAAATCAACTGCAAACCGGTCATATTTCCTCACGCACAGATCAATGACAATCCATGATTGAATGAGAAAAAAACAAACCTCTACACAATGAAACAAGTCATTTCAGGGACATTTTCACTCTTACTAGTATTGTGCCTTGCCATTTTCATTGCACTATTCAGCGCAACACATGTTTCAACACAAGGCTCTGGTCAATACTCTGTATCGTCCATTGCTGGCTTTTACCATGTGGATGGTTTGAATAATAATTTTCACACCGAAGGTGTGAGTGCCACCTACGCTCCTCTAACCTCAGAGATTTATGATATGACCTTCGCACAGAATGGAGACATGTATGTGGTCGACCAAAATTTGAATCGTGTCTTGAAGGTCGATGCTACTAGTGGTGCTATTTCAACTGTGGCTGGAATCAATGTGGCAGCCTTCAATGGAGATGGAATGAAAGGTTCAAGAACAGCTCTTACTTATCCAAGAGGTGTTGCTGTCCTACCCAATGGAGATGTATTGATTGCTGATACAAGTGCTCATCGAGTAAGTGGATTCTTTCCGTTTGGATTTTCAAATTTTTAACATGACTTTTTATTTGAATTTCATTCATCGTGAATTGTGAAAAGGTTCGACGAGTGTTTGCATCCAATGGTACAGTAGCAACCTTTGCAGGATCTGGTGAAGGAGGATACAATGGTGACAACATGCTGGCCACTCAAATTCAACTCAAATGGCCTCAAAGTTTGGCAGTGACTTTGAACGGTGAAGTGTTAATTGCAGATTCAGGTAATCATAGAATTCTCAAAATCATGTTAAATGGAATGGCAGTCACTGTGGCTGGTGTCAATGCAACCGCTGGATACAATGGTGACCTTAGATTGGCCACTCAAGCGTTTCTGAATTCACCTTTTGGAGTTGCAGTTTCAAAATCAACAGGAGAAATATTTATTGCAGATACGAATAATCATCGAATTCGTAAAGTGTTGAGTAATGGAAATATTGTTACTGTTGCAGGAAATGGTAAGTTTGAAATTTTCACTGTTCTAGTCCTTTGATGTTTCAAATTTTCCAATTTTCAAATTTTTCACACAAAGGATTTGAAGGGTACAACGACGATAACATTCCTGCTACTCAAGCCAATATTGCCTACCCGTACGACATGGATATTTCATCGAGTGGTGAAATTTACATTGTCGACAATGGAAATAATCGTATTCGAAAAGTGTTAACAAATGGAAACATTACCACCTTTGCTGGACGTGGAATTCAAGGATTTTCAGGTGCCTTCACTGGAGATGGCGTTCCAGTCACATCCTCCACAGAAACAGACTCTCCCAAAGCCATTGCCATTTCACCATTGACAGGTGACGTTTACTTTGCTGAAAGGTATCGAATTCGAAAAGTTGTTCTCTCGACCAATTACATTTATACAGTAGCAGGCAGCGGCAATCCACAATATTACGGCGATGGACTCCAAGCACAGAGTGCAGTCATAAGTATTGCCAGCAGTTTTGTGTATCCTCATCCTACGAGTGCACATGTTGATCCCAAAACTGGCGATGTTTATATTGCTGACAGTGGAGCAGCAGTGATTCGAAAAATTCAAAAATCTACTGGAATAATTACCACCATTGCTGGATCTTCACAAGGATACTCCACCGATGAGACTACTCAGTTAGGACAGCCAGGAGACTACATTCTCGCAACAAGCGCCAAGCTCGGTACTAATCTTCCAGGAATGGCCGTTCATCCCATTTCTGGAGATTTGTATTTCATTGATCAGAGTTACATCAAAAAGATTTCAAGTTCTTCTGGAATTGTGAATCGAGTAGCAGGATGGCAGATTTTAAGTTTCTCTGGAGATTTTGGACCTGCTCTGTCTGCAACATTGAATGAACCTCAAAGTCTTGCTTTTGCTCCAAATGGAGATTTGTACATTGCTGACAAGATGAATCGAAGAATTCGAAAAATATTTACAAATGGAACTATTGTGACATTTGCTGGTAAAGATGCAGATGCATCGAATGAGTATGCTCCTTATTCTGGAGATGGAGGCCCAGCTGCAAATGCCGTGTTTTTACAACCAAGTGGTGTGGCTGTGACTGCGAATGGCGAAGTAATTATTGCAGATACATGTAAGTTTCAACTGCTTTTGATCAACCGTATATCGTTTGATGAATGAACGAACTACTTACATCAATGGATGACCTATAGTGAACAATCGAGTGAGAAAAGTATTCACCAATGGAACTGTCATTACCATTGCTGGTACTGGTCCATCCTTTTACGACGGAGGTAAGTTTGTGAAATCTTAATTCGCCAAACACTGAACGATTTTCAAAATCAACTAATGATATAGGACGATACAATGGAGATGGAATGTTAGCTACAAATGCCACACTCAACATTCCTACCGGAGTGGCTGTCACTCCCAACGGAGAAGTCATCATTGCCGATACGTACAATCATCGAATTCGAAAAATCTTACTCAATGGAACGATTATTACCATTGCTGGAGGTGGTTATCTGAAAGGTTATCATGGAAATGGAATTCCTGCTCGATCTGCCTTACTCATGTATCCAAAAGGAGTTTCAGTCGATTCCAATAATGGAGATATCTATGTCTATGGAGATTATGTCTACAAGGTGTGTCGAATTAGTGCTGCAGATGGAATGATTTACACATTGGTTGGAAATGCAAGATATGGCTATGATTATGAACGAATTAATGTGAATGGATATAAAGACGCGGGAGTTAGCTTTTTTAGTGGAGATGGGTTGAAGGCAACGATGGCTCAAATGTATGGTCCTAGAGGGTTGTTTGTGAATTCTGTGAATGAGGATGTATGGATTGCAGATTCTGGAAATAATCGAATTCGAAAAGTGACAGCAACGAGTGGAATAATGACCACTGTTGCTGGAGGAGAAGGGTATATGGGATCGTATCCAGATAATGGTTCGAAAGCAACGATGGTATTGTTGCAGAATCCAATTGGAATTTGGATGAATCGAAAGAATGGTGAATTTGTTATTGCCGATTCTGGTAATTCCAAAATAAGAAAAATTGATGGCAATGGAAATATGTTTACAATTGCTGGAAATGGAACAGCTGGTTACAATGGAGACGGAATTCTAGCAACATTGGCTCTATTCAACCAATCTTCGAGCGTGTTTGTTTCCGAAGCCACCAATGATGTCTACGTTGCAGACACTGGAAATCATAGAATTAGAAAAATTTCAGCAAGCACTGGAATTGTCACTACCATTGCTGGAACGGGTGTAGCAGGTTACAATGGTGATCAAATACTGGCCACAAGTGCCATGTTGAACTCTCCAAATTCTGTCTATGTGACAAGTAATGGAGAAGTCTATTTTGCAGATTCTTGGAATCATCGTATTCGAAAAATTTTCACAAACGGAACCATTATTACCATTGCTGGAAATGGTGTGCCAGGATTTAGTGATGGAACCAATTCACAGGCAATCTATGCTCAGTTGAACACACCTTTGGGTATTTTTGTGTTAGAACAAACTGGAGAGGTCTATATTTGTGACACTTACAATCATCGAATTCGAGTTGTGAATTCTTTTGGAACCATTTCCACCATTGCAGGTCATTACTATTACGGATACAATGGAGATGCTACATCCGCTCTCGAAACCTATTTCAATTACCCGACCAATATCCATGTCTCAAATACCACTCGAAGAATTTATGTCTCAGATTATTTGAATCATCTCGTGAGAATGTTAGAACCGTTGTGTGGTTCAGGACAAGTCTATGATCCATCCTCATCGAAATGTGTACAAGATGTGTATTGCTATGGAGTGAGTGCTTTTACTTGGAGTGTTTGTTCAGGTCACGGTTCCTGCATTTCCGAAAACAATTGTCAATGCCAAAACGGATATTTTGGTACCACTTGTCAAATTACTCAATGCAATTCCAAACTCAGTAACGACTCTTCTGTATGCAGTTCTCATGGATCCTGTGTTGCATTGAATTCATGTTCGTGCATTTCTGGATGGACAGGTCTCAACTGTGAACAATGTGTTGGAAACAATTGTGGAGGAGGAAATAACAACGAAAGTCAAATTTTCACATGCAATGGAACACTCTCCAATTCCACCTCTGTATGCAATGGAAATGGAAATTGCACCAATTCTGAAACGTGTCAATGCATGAATGGATTTTCTGGCAAGTATTGTGAAAGATCTCTCAATTCGGATCCAACCATTGCGGAATGTTTGGTCAATGGATTGAGTTGTGGTGCATTGGCTGGAATTGTGGTTGGTTCTGTCGTTGGAGGGTTGCTTGTGGTGGGAATTGTGAGTGCGGTGATTGGTATACTTGTGTATGTTGTGAAAAAGAAAGGACAGGTCGACCTGAATGGATCGATTGCCAATTCGAATAATGTCGAATTGAGAAATGTTTGAAAATTTTGTGAAATTATTAAAACCATTCAATTTGAATATTTTCTGTGTTGCATGGTGATACAAGAATAACAGCTTCCTCACTCAATTAGGGTGAAAGGGACAAGTGCTGGACATTCAAAGTTGAAATCTGAGCTCAAATTGCCGTTACTCAAAAAAAATGTCAGAAGTCATCTCTGTGAAATGCTTTGATTCTTCCTTTAGCGACTCTTTCAACAACATTTCTTCATTTCCCGATATTGTCTTCACTCTAGAAGGATCTCAAAACAAATCATCTTCCTCCTCTCCGCACATCATCTATGCTCATCGAGTCATTCTCTACAAACATCGATTTTTCAAAAATCTTTTCGATGTCCACGAATCCATTTCCCAACAACATCATCACTCACCTTCGAATAGGTTCGATCATGAAAAATCCAATCGAAATGTCCTATCCGATCCATTACAAGTTCCCATTCAAGAGCCTTTTAAAATATTTTCAACACTGATTGAATATTTTTACAGTGGAATTGTAAAGTGTGAATTGAACGATTTGAGTGAATTGATCATGATGGCCTATCGATTTAAAATTATTAATTTAATTAGTTTGTTAAAAAAGCAATTAATGGGAGATGTGACACATTCGATTCTTGATTCTTCTTCGACGTTTGATAAAAATTTAATTCTTCAATTACCAGAAGGAACTAAAATGACACTCGAAAATGCTCTTTCATTATTTAATGAAATTACTGGATCGTACTCGTCTCTCGAACATTCCATATTTAAATCAGAAATGCATCTCGCAAAAAGAGTTATTTTAAAAAGTGTTTGTTTTGGATTATTATTTCAGAATCAACAATTAGAACGATTATTGAAATTTTCAGTCCAATCCTTGCAAAGTTTATTGGAATTATTGATTCAACATTTGCAAGTGGTAAAGGAAATTCAAAACATGTTGCTGACCATGCAAATGACCAATTCCATCTTCACCACTAGGGAATTAATCAAATTTGTATTGAAATGGTTATGTCACATGAAACAAGAGAGACTCTTTTCCATTTCACAATTATATCCTGCATTGAGAACTTTTGAAGAAGAGATGGGTGCAGAATATTCTCCTAAAATTGGAGGTGGAACCGAAGTTCAAGAATTCATCAAATCCATTGAAATGATGCAACTGAGTGCGAACAAAAAAGGAACGTTCAACACACTCCATTCGAGTGGCAATTCTTCTTTGACATCAGATCATGACAGTAGTAGTAATGAAACGAATCATGGCAGCACGGAAGGTTCTGATCTTCAACAACAATTATTGCTTCGAAAACGAGGTGTTTCCACTCTCTCGAAAATTGGTTCCTTCTCATTTCATCAGGCACAACACCAACACCATCAACCTCCTCATGAACCTCCTGCTGATAGGGCCACAGCAACACCACCCTCGAAGGAAGAATTGACAAGAGACACTTTTGGTGATTCAGGTCGAGACAAGACACTCAAGAGAACCACAACATTTACTTCACCCAGACAACTTCAACTCAACTAGTCGATCAACTAAGAAGATTTTAGAGTTATTGTGATTTTCCAAAAAGTGCGAAAAAAAATCGAGTAAAATCGAAAACGACTTGCTCAAATTCGGTCAACCCTCATTTTTTGGACGTTTCTTCCCGAAAACGATTTTGCTTGATGTTGACGAGATTCGATGTTGATGCTATTCGTGCAAAATCGAAAAAATCGATTATGATCGACCTGAATCGATTTCCTCAACACGATTCATTTCTCAACGTCGATGATTTTCGTCCAAAATCGAAAAAATCAATTATGATCGACCTGAATCGATTTTCTTGATCGTCAGAGTTGAAAAAATCGATCATGAAGAACCTTTAATCAAATAAACTCTGATAATTTGCTTCTATTTGATTTTTCTCCTCTTCCTCTTTTTGTCTAATCTTCTCTTTCTTTACCTCAATCAATTTTGCAACTTCATTCACCAATTTGGTCAAAGGTTTTACATACTGTTCCTCTTGTTTTGCAATATCTTCTTCTTGTTTTTTAAATCTCTCAAGTAACTCCTCCTTTTCTTTCTGAATTTTCAATAATTGATCTGCAATAACTTTTGAATTATTTTCTTCCATGTCTTTCATAGTTTTTAAAAACTTTGTCGAATTTTGCATATCCTTATCATTAGTATCACAGTCTTGTTTAGCGTTAATAAAAATTTGCTTCTTTAACTGATCCAATTTGAAAATCTGGAATTCTAAAACAGGTGATTTGAACGTAGTAACTTGTGGTGTTGACTCAGGTTTTGGATCAAGATCAAACATATCATGCAAATCCATGCCACATATATCAAGCTCAGGAGCCATTGAAGGTGTTTCCTTGGTCTTTGACTCGTCCAATTCTTTCTTAATGACCAATGATTTTTCTTGAATAGAAGCAAGAGCTTTTTTGAATACAGGAGAGACGCTTTTGTCTGTATCACCTTTTCTTGTACGCTTTTTCGCATTGTCTCTCAATTTATCTTGCGCTTGTTTATACATAACTTCCTGCAAATCGTTGCCATTATCATCAATCCAATCCAAATCATCTTTCTCATCATCCCGATCTGAATGTTCTGATTCGCTGTCACTACTGTCACCTTGAATTTGTGAAGCCAATGATTGTTTTTTGTTGGAGTGAGCAGAAATCTCTTTTTCAATCTCGTTAACAATCCATTTCTTGTTTTCTTGAATGAAAGTATCAAAAAAATCTTTCACACGTTTGTCATCTTTTGGGGCGTTGCATGTTGCTGGTAAACCATCTTTGTATTTTCTTGAACCTTTAGCAGTAGGAAATGTGAAATTTGTATTTTTTTTTGTTTCTAATTGGAGCTTCTTGAAAACTTTGCTTGCTGCTTTTGAATTTGTCATTCCATGAGAATAGAGCTCATTTGAACAAATAGGTAATGTGGTTGCGAGTATTTCGCAAAAACGATCAAACGTGTTCCACTTTGTTTTGTCTTTGCCCATTTTTTTTCAGTGAGAAAACCGTTGTTATTGTTTTTTGACGTTGACACAATCGCACAAAAAACAAGACGCCGTTGAGTTTTTTTATTCCGAAACAAATCAATGTCGTTCAATTCAACATTTTCGATATGAGAACATTAAACAATTCAACATAATCGAGCAGAATTGATTTTCTCAACAATTTCTTATCAATTTTTGCTCGAAAAAATCGATTTCCACATGGTAAAAGCAACTCAACATCGATTCACAAACGATGAAAGACGAGTTTTCAAACAAAAGACAGGTGTTCAAATATCTCAAAAACTAAGACCATATATCCAAGGTCAAAAATTAGCCCCAGAACAAATTGAGTTCATTAAATTGGTGTGTGGAAAGTATGGAGATAAACCAAAGGTCTTGCAACAAATTTTACCTTTCGCACCTTCGACGATTTACAAATATTGCAATGAAATACAAAAAGAAAAAGCTCTCGGAAGGCCTCCACATTCAGGTAAATCAACCCACCTCTCTGTGTTAAGATTTATTGATATCATATTCAGTGAATATAATACTGTTAATTATGCAGAAGTACGTCAAATAGTTAAAGATTATCTTGATGTTTCAATTTCCGTATCTCAGCTCTCCAAAATAACGACAAAATATTTGTTCAGGACATATAAGAAATGTGAAAAAGTATCAGTATATCGAAAAAGCCCAAGAGTACAATCTCAAAGAACTGTGTACAGGCGAACTATTCGAACCTACAAAACAAGAATCATGTTTTTTATTGACGAATCGCATTTCTGTTATGACCATTTGATTAGAACAAGGGCTCACATCAAAATTGGCAACACTTGTCAAAACAGTGCGCACAGAGTGAGTGGAAAACGTTTTTCATTATTGGCATGCATTAACGAGAGAGGAGGTTTGGTTTACTGGGAACTTGTCGATACAACTAACAAAGCAATTGATGCTGATCGATTTAATATATTTCTGACAACATTGAGCAAATTGATCCCAAAAGATTGTATTTTAGTCCTTGACAACGCATCCATTCATAAGGAAAAAGAAGTTCATAGTATAATGAATGGCCAAGGTATTAGTGTGTTTTGGCAAAGCCCATACTCTCCTGACTTCAATCCCATTGAATTGCTTTTCGGATGGATGAAAACACAGTTGAAAAACTATGAACATTCGGTTGACTCTCTCGAAGAGATAATGGAGCAGGTGTTTGATCAAGTTACACCCAAGTTAATCAAGTCGTTTGTTCATCATTGCAAAGAAATCTGGCATGATGAGACAAAAACTTAATAAATTTCGAGTTTGATTGAAATCGATTTTGAAGGATTTCGATGTTAATCAACATCAAGTCAAAACGACAACGCATCAATGTCGCTCATTTCGATCTCGAAAAAAATCGCGAAAAAATCGTCGATTTTTTATTCGCACTTTTTCGAAAATCACAATAGTGGGTGAATTTCCAAAAAGTGCGAAAAAAAATCGAGTAAAATCGAAAACGACTTGCTCAAATTCGGTCAACCCTCATTTTTTGGACGTTTCTTCCCGAAAACGATTTTGCTTGATGTTGACGAGATATTGTGATTTTCGAAAAAGTGCGAATAAAAAATCGACGATTTTTTAGCGATTTTTTTCGAGATCGAAATGAGCGACGTTGATGCGTTGTCGTTTTGACTTGATGTTGATTAACATCGAAATCCTTCAGTTGAAAAAATCGATCATGAAGAACCTTTAATCAAATAAACTCTGATAATTTGCTTCTATTTGATTTTTCTCCTCTTCCTCTTTTTGTCTAATCTTCTCTTTCTTTACCTCAATCAATCTTGCAACTTCATTCACTAATTTGGTCAAAGGTTTTACATACTGTTCCTCTTGTTTAGCAATATCTTCTTCTATGACTCAGGTCTTGGATCAAGATCAAACATATCATGCAAATCCATGCCACATATATCAAGTTCAGGAGCCATTGAAGGTGTTTCCTTGGTCTTTGACTCGTCCAATTCTTTCTTAATGACCAATGATTTTTCTTGAATAGAAGCAAGAGCTTTTTTGAATACAGGAGAGACGCTTTTGTCTGTATCACCTTTTCTTGTACGCTTTTTCGCATTGTCATTCCGAAACAAATCAATGTCGTTCAATTCAACATTTTCGATATGAGAACATTAAACAATTCAACATAATCGAGCAGAATTGATTTTCTCAACAATTTCTTATCAATTTTTGCTCGAAAAAATCGATTTCCACATGGTAAAAGCAACTCAACATCGATTCACAAACGATGAAAGACGAGTTTTTAAACAAAAGACAGGTGTCCAAATATCTCAAAAACTAAGACCATATATCCAAGGTCAAAAATTAGCCCCAGAACAAATTGAGTTCATTAAATTGGTGTGTGGAAAGTATGGAGATAAACCAAAGGTCTTGCAACAAATTTTACCTTTCGCACCTTCGACGATTTACAAATATTGCAATGAAATACAAAAAGAAAAAGCTCTCGGAAGGCCTCCACAAAAGCAATTCAATGGGATTGAAGTCAGGAGAGTATGGGCTTTGCCAAAACACACTAATACCTTGGCCATTCATTATACTATGAACTTCTTTTTCCTTATGAATGGAGCAGGTGTTTGATCAAGTTACACCCAAGTTAATCAAATCGTTTGTTCATCATTGCAAAGAAATCTGGCATGATGAGACAAAAACTTAATAAATTTCGAGTTTGATCGAAATCGATTTTGAAGGATTTCGATGTTAATCAACATCAAGTCAAAACGACAACGCATCAACGTCGCTCATTTCGATCTCGAAAAAAATCGCTAAAAAATCGTCGATTTTTTATTCGCACTTTTTCGAAAATCACAATAGTTCACACAATCATCACCATTGATTCCATGTTCTCACTTTAGAACAAATGTTTATAAATTAAGGTTTTAACTCAAAGATATTGACTTTCTTTTCAGAAACAATCCTGAGAGTGTACGATCCACATTCAGCATCTGCACAATTAGTGGTGAAATATTCGTGCGGAATGGCAACATAGGTTCCAGCGGGTAGGACCTTATCGATCACCACTTCTCGATCTTCCATGTATTCATTTTGAACGAGAATGGACTTTTTCTGAATCTTGTTAATTCTTGAACTATTTCTTCCAGCAAATGGTTTGTCATACTGTAATAAATGAATGGCAATGCATGAATCTGTATTCTTCTTATCATAGTCATATCTTGTATCAAATTGAGCTAACGATATGATAATACGATTATTATCTGTTGGATTTTCTATCAAGAATTGTGTCTCCTCGAGCAAATCAGCAGTCCAATCATTATCTGATCGAATATTAGCGTCAAAAAATCCTCTCGTAATGTATTGACTCCAATTAGAAGGATTGAAAACTTCAACACCTTCAATTAAATTCCATTGTACGGCGAAATACTCAAGTGACATGAAAAAGATTCCATCTTGAGTATTAAATTGATTTCCAACAAATTTTCTGAGCTCTGGAGTCCACAATGAACTGCTATCAGACCAATCGCCACGCCATTCTGTAGAGTTTGCCCATGGATTTTTCATTTTGATTAAACGCACTCTTTTTCCATTGGTGAGATGAGATGGCAATTCAATAGCTTCAATAATTGCATAAGCATGAAAATTAATAATACCAGTAAAGTCGGAGGCAGATGTTTCCGATCGAGCTCCCATTAATTTGATAGATTTGCAACGTGTGAGGTCAGTATTTTGTTTAGGAAGAGAACACACTAAATTCCAAATCTCTTCGATATTTTGTGAACTCACTTTACAAGTGAAAGGAATACCACCAGTGAGGTCCACAAGCGAATCTTTCAAATGACCACCCATTAATGCATAATAATTTCCATAGAGAGAAGCATAGGCCTTTTCTAACAGGGGAACCCATAATTCATTGGAATCTCTGGAACATGAAAATAGATAACTTCTCGAAAGGGCATCACAAGGTATTAAATCATCAATAACAACTTGTTTAGATTCTCCTTCTTTGAAAAAGCAGAATGTGTACTTTCCAATGGATGGATCACATTTTGACTCTAAAATAATTTTCTTCATGAGATGAGGATAATTGGCAACAATGGAAAAACCACTCATGATCCAACAATTTCCAAGAGCTCCTTGCATGACATCTCCAAAATCATGACCGTCAACAAAAAGAGAAGGTTTTGTCACACCTGCAATTTCATGAGGCCGAAGCCATACAATTCCCGTTTCCAAATTCTTAATGTGTGCTGGTAATTGAAATTCGGCCAAATTTCCTGTTCCAAGTAAAGATTTTGTTCCTGGTGGAAAATTAGGATCGAAAAATAATTTCTTTCCGTTGGAAGATTGTTCGTGTTCCTCGCTTGGATCCTTTTCTTCCCGTGACTTGGAGTCTTTTCTCTTGAAGAGATTTTTCAAGGACTTGTCAGATGTACCTTTCTTTTTCTTTTGGGCTTCCATGTCTTCGTCGAATGCATGCTCTTCACGCATGACATGGGACCTACTAGAAATTTCACTCTCTGTATGATTTCTAAGATGTTCCATATAATTAAGTGCAATAGCATTGTCTGGATCTAGCTCCAGTATCGTTTGCAATACCTTCTTGGCATCTTCGAACTTTCTCAACTCTACGCTAATCATAACACTGTGTGGCACAAACAAATACATAATAATTAGGTCATTGAATATAATAATTTAACAACAAGGAAAAATCGGTAACTTACATTTCTAAATGAGCTTCAATGTCATTAGGATTAATTTCAACTACCTTTCTCAAATCTTGCATTGATAGGTCAAACTTCTTTTTCTTTAAATAATAAATTAAAGCTCTGTTAAAGTATGCATCTGTGAATTCGGAGTTAAAGGATATGGCCTTTGTAAAATCTGAAATTGATTGATCAGCTTTGTCTGGTAGTTTGTTATTTAACACTCCTCGCTCAAAATAAATATTGGCCTTTTGAGTCTTTGAAATCCATTTTCCTTCAATTTCTGTTTCCATCAATTGAATGGATTTGTCGTACAAGTTCACTAACTCTTCCGAGTTCTTATTCTGATTCGTTTTTTGGAGACATCTTGCCAAATCCAAGTATAATTTAAAGAATGATGGTTTTTGGGATATACAATCTTTCAGATGTGGTATAGCTTTAAGATAGCTTTCCTCAATTTCTTGTTTGGGACGAAAATGGTCCATACTATTTGCAACCAGTATTAAAAGTTGAGAGGCATTAAATCGATAGGGATAGGTGTTGCTTGGATTCAGCTTGATCACCAGGTCATAGTCGTCACATGCCATTTTCTTGTACTTGACAATTTTGGATGTAAGTTTTTCATCTTTGCTGCTTTTGCATTCGAAAATGTGGTCTGCAATGTATTTTTGCAAAATTCTAGCTCTTTGATTAAGAGTTTGAACGTAATTCTCCAAGTTCTGTTTCTTTTCACTGCTATTTTCTGTAAATGAATTGAAACATGAAATGGCTATGGTAAAATCTTCGATGGCTTCATTATAATGTCTCTCCGATGCATGTGCAATACCTCTATTGTGGTAGGCAATGAGTAATTGTGATTGCTTTTTGGCTTGAGTCAATGACGATGATGAACTTTCTTTTTCGGTCATACTGATCAATGTTGTGAAATCTGATATGGCCAATTCATACGAAGCAATGTCATTGTAACACAATCCTCTATTCAGAAAATATTGTGGCAATTGTTCCAAAGTTGCTGTGCAATTGTTCACATTTGCAACAATATCCAAGTGTTGTTTTAAATCTTTGGCCATTGAAATTGCTTCGCTGAAACATGTAATTGCCGTCTCCAACGTGGGTGATGAGGACAGCTCATCATCTCCTCCGTTCGATAATCGCAAAGGTGACCGTTCTTTCATTTGTTGCAGACATCTTGCTTCAAGAAAATGCGCCTTCATACTTGACAAGAACAAATTCAGTGCCTCCCAATCCTTGTAAAGCAAGTACTCGTATTCATTCTCTGCAAAATATAACTTTTTGTAGAGTTTAAAATGTTGGCAAACGTTGTTAAAGTCATGAATTGCTTTTTGAAATTTGAGCTCCCGATCCGATTCCGAAAGAGAAGATGAAAGTGTAGAATTATAAAAGCACAATCCTCTTGTAATGAGTACTTTTGCAACTAATTCCAAAGAAGACTTATCCACCAAAGCTGCTATCTGTTTCCAATTGGATGATGACAATTGAATGAATGAAGAATTGTGGCCATCCAAGTCTTCCAACAATATTCGTTCCGTTTGAAATTGATTCAAACATTGACTCAAAAGATCAATGGCTCTATCATATTGCTTTTTCTGAAATAATTCGGTTCCAGATTGAAATTGTGTTCGTTGGAGAGGAATGGATGAATTATTCTCCAAGACCCGAATGTAATATTCATCATCGTTGTTAATGATGAAAGAAGAGGAGGCCATGATGATGATGAGTTTTTTGATGATGACTATGATACAAGGATGATGATGAAAAGGAATGAAAAGGAAACTGCTGATCTCTCTTGAAAATCACAGAAGAATTGTTGCTTCCACAGTGTGATCTCTGATTGCTTTTTTTGATGGATGATACAAACTTGAAAAGTTCATGATCACAGAGCTGAAAGTGAATCTTCTTTCTTGAAGAGGGTGATCATCATCCTTACTTGCGTCCGCTCAAAACAATCACTCTCTCTACATGTTCTGAACTTCCTTATTACAACAAGGTGAAGGTTTCCGTTTGATTTCCAAGTCAAAGTGTGTTTTGTAGGGGCTTTGAAAAATAACAACGACTACAACAAAACAAAAAGGAACATCTCTCCCCATCACTCCCGAACTGAAGACTCCCTCAATTTGGAACCTCAAAGAGAAGCAAAGCCTTTTCTCCTCTACGCACAACAAGTACAGGCTTGATCGTGTGAAAGCGCGCTTTTGAGGGGATGATGTTCCATGAATTGAGAAAAAGAACAAGTAATCAAAAACAAACATACACCACACAAACATACAATCATCATCAGGGTAATGCATACATTTTCTTGAATCATGCCGATTATAACTTTTCAGCAGAAAAGAACCAAGAACGCCTCCTTGACCAACGGAATTAGTCAAGAAACGCGTTTCTTGTATTCATGTACAATAGTTGTAGCACTACTATTATTATCATGGTTGGGAATGATGAATAGGAAAGACTTGTGGGCGATTAGTGCGGCCGGAATACCACCCACATGCGAAAATATTGAGGTTTTCTTTGCAGAGGATTTTTCAAGACTGGTTTGCAGCGGTTGGGCTTTTCAATTCAGTGATAATGAGCTTAGTGGTTCGTTCAGCTATCAACAAGCCTCAACGAGAAAAGTGCTTCTTTCTCCAGACCTTGTTGGTATTTCAATGAATTATAGATTCATATCATGTGGGAAATACAATGTTTCGAACTACGTAGTGCGAGTGAACAACCAATATGTGATGAATCTCACTGGTTTGAAGCCTCAAACATATTGCAAACAGCAAGATGGATGCAATTTGGGAGTAATGAAGGCAACAGGCAGTGACATTTCATCATCATCCTACATGCTACTCAAAAACTATAACAATATCATGGCTATACAGAGGCCTACCTCTGAGAAGCTTGCTATTGAATCCATGTCTCTCTATTTTTGTTACGTTAGCAGCAGTGTGTCGGTAATTGATCTCAAGCTTTTGCCAGTTGCGAAAGCGAATATAACAGCCGGGTTAAACACAACTGTTGCCAATTTGACAACTCTAACCATCACTAATTCTGGTACTGACAAAGCTTCTGATGTTATTCTTGAAATTCGTTTGTCACAGCCATTGCTAAGTTTATTCAACCTGACCTTCACGAATTTCAGAAAACTTGTAGAAAGCAAGAATTTAACGTACTTGTACTCCATTACAACCACGTTGCAAGCTAAAAGTGCTTCATCTGCTCAGTATTTAATTAAGAATTTGAACATTGCCCAGAATGAGACAGTCTCTTTTGACATATCCAGCTCCCTTAATGTTTCTCTCTTGAACGCCAGCATGACCTCAATCATGAATATTACGATTTCTGGCAATGGCAATTATTTCGAAAAGGAGACAACTAATAACATCCAGCAAACAACGCTGTTCATTAACACGACCTCTATACTACCTTCAGCGAAAAACAACAGCTCCAATTCTCCGCCAACACAACCCACTCCTCAAAATTCAACATCTTTTACATATTCAAACTTTTCAGCCACTCAAGCGTTTGCTCTCAAAAGCGGGGATACAATATCATTGATATTTACTCCCAGCTCCAACTCATCATGTTTCATACACGCGATCTTTCAGTTTCAGCAAGCCTTTAACGGAAGTGTTGGAATTACCTCGTCCATTCGTACTCAATCCCTCATTAACATTTCCACTAGTGGTAAGTAATCCTATGAATACGAAAAAATCAAGAACCTTTCACATTATTCAGACTTTCTTGAAAACTCTCTTAGATTAATCATTCCTTCAAACTACTTGAACTGTTTGAACAAATCAGCCAAGACCAATGTTACCATTCAATTTTTTTCAACCTCGGTGATTAAGGCGCCAATGAATGCCACTCTGTTTAAAAAAGGTACGTTTGTCACTAACATTGAAAAGATTTGCAAGTAACATGAAAATTAGAAATTTCAGTTTTGAACAACCTTTCGTCATCATTTATGGTCAACAGTTCAAGTTTGGGAGATTTATCTGCTTTTGTGATACCAACTCTTGGTCGAGAGTATACTCCTCAAGACATTCAAATCAACACACAAGTTAACTACTATTCCACACTTATTTCGCCGTACTCATTGTTTCTTGTTTACAATAGTTCAGCTCCATTGATCCTAAAGGAGAACAGGGCTCTTCGGCAAACTGCACAATCACCCTTCCAGTTTCTTGTGTCTTCCGTCTTTATTGAGTCGGGAAGCACTCTGATAGTGGTTGCAAATCAAAAAAAGGTAGAACGGGCAAGTTTGGCAATTAAAGTGCCTCAAAAGTATTCCAATCCCCCTGCCATAACCTCCTCTTTTACAGGTGTGGTTTCCCAAACATTCCCTCAATCTCCTTCAGGAATATATCCTGTTGCTGTATCATTCAACCTCCCACAAACAACCACGAAAACCATGACCATAAGCTTTACAGTGCAGAAACTTGTTGCAGTTCAAAGCAAGAGCGGAATAAGTAAGGCACCTCCAATGATTTCCATATTGGGAATTCAAGATTCTGGAGTCAACAAGAGATCAGTTCTTGTTTCATCATTTTCAGCTCAATATGCTTGTCTACCAAACGCTAATGCGGATTCGCTCTATATTAACAGTTACGTTCCTCTCTCAGGACTGAGTGGTGATTGGATGTTTAAGCTTGTCCTTGATCCATCTTACACCTCGGTAGACTCTAGTGTCTCGCTAACTGTACAAACAAGGTCCGAAACTTTCACTCCTTCCACGAACCAAGTAGAAAAAGTTCAGATGGGATACTTGACAGCACTTGTTTCAGATTTTGAGTTCAGGATGGTTTTACCTGTATACCAAAATAAGATGACGTACACCTTAACGTTTAAGAGCAACGAGCTCTATTTAACCAACGGGGACTATGAAATTTATTTTAGTGTTGGGTTTAAACCTACACAACAAAGCTATCATTTGAAAACACCAAAAATGAAGGTTGGAGGTGCAACCCAAACATACAGTTTCTTTTTGAAGTATGACAACGAAAAAGTGATTGTTTCCACCGTTGATTCATCGATCATTTACACAACTGCTACCTATACCAACCTTGATGACAAGAGCTTGAACATTCTGATTCATCCAATTTCTTCAAACTCATATGCCAGTGTTGATTGTACGACACAAAGCTCTACTGCATTTGCTTTCTTCACCATGGTGGCCAACGAACAAGAGACAGAAACATCTGACAAGATCTTGTCACCGGATTCTACTCTTACCATTTACCCAAAAACAACCATTAACGTCAATACTTCGACAGTGTACACAAGAAGCAATTATGGGAAAACATGCTTAATTGAGTTTGTCACCACTGATATTAATGCCTTCTCCGAAACTCAAATACCAGTGATGAAAGAGCGAAATTTACTAACTGAAACAGAGACTAAATATCAGATGAAGAGATTAGAGATGATAAGCTTAGGTCAATCGACCAAAACTCTTCTCAAGTTTTATTTCGAAACGATCATCTCACCATCGAAACCTTTAGTTTCTTACACGATAGAAATCCCTGACGGCTCTTTTACTGAGCTTACCATTCAAGGGTCAGTGGAAGCCTACAAGTCACTACCAAACTATTTAATGGACGAATTCTATATAGGAACATATATTAGTTCTGGTTGCAATCTTGCGTTTGTGCTATTGTACATTTTAATTGCCTTGCTTATTTTCGCCGTTCAAACTTTTAGAGGTATCTTGATTGACTTGGAAGACAATGCTCGTTGGGCTGGATGCATTCCTGCCAAATTCATTGCTTGGCCCATTTTGTGCACCCTTGGTTGCTGTTCTCCTTTCTTTTGTTGTTGCCACAGCCGGATCAACAAGAGAAAGTCTGCCCTATGTTGTGCTTCATTGGTTTGGTTTTTACTTGGAGTTACGATTTTATTTGGATTTGGTATTGTTTTTGGAATTTTAATCTATGATGTGAGTGAATTAACTTTGGTATCAACCGGAACAAAAACATCTCCCAATTTCATAATTACCTCTACGGTTAGTGCATGTTGTGAAGTGCAAAGCACGCCGTACTTCAAAACGCAAAACTTTCCTTTTATTCAAGTTGGAGGAAGTTTGAAATGTATCAACTCGGCCACTGTGGATTACGTGTATCGTTTCACTGAAAATGACCTGAGTCCAACGACACCTGTATCGTATTCACAAATCAGTGGAGGACAAGCAGCGGTTGCAAGTGCTAGAATGTATTGTAAGGGGTCTAAGGTAGCCTTTGTTCCAAAGTATTTGGACCTGTCGAGAATATTTGGTATTGTTGCACCAATTGGATTCATTTTCTTGTTGCTGGCCTTAATACACGTATGCTATTTGGTGCTTGGATCATGCTTGACTCCAACGTCTAAAGAGAGCACTCTAGCAAAGTCCAACACGGCAGTGAACAATCATATCAATGATGTCATCTTTAACCCATTCCTTGTTCCGAACACCAGTGCAGTATTTGATGGAACCATTAAGGACATTGAGCTTCAAGACGCCAAAATTATGAAGCCATCAGCTGTTTCTCAACCACGAGAAATTTTGCCTCCTCCATACGCACAAGCTATGCAAAACGATATGTTTGCATTTGATAGAGCAATAAGTGTGTACAATTTAGATGACGCCCAACAACCAGCTCAATTTGTTGCCTATACACAAAACGTACCTGGCAATATGACTTGCTAAACATTGATGCCTGTCAACAAAAAGATGTTGAAAGCTATTGATAAACTATTTAATCATCCAATTTACAAAATCGTCACCTCTAAATCTGTGAGCCAACGATGAAATAACCATTTTCTTTTCATTACTTTCTGTACTCTCCAGATCATATAAAATACACAGATTATGTACAAGGGTCTCTTCCAAGGTTCTCGACGGATCTTGTCGAATGAATTCTTCAAGAGTTTCAATAGCTTTGGTAAGCTCGCACATGTACAATTCACAAATGGCCTTATTATTAGCTGCATTAACACAGAAAGGATCTAATTCTTTCAAAATAAAATCAAAATCTTTACAAGCATCAGCATAATAGCCCAATGCAAATTTCATGTAGCCATTATTGGACCGAACAATGACTGATCGTTCTGGATTGATAGCTCTTTTCTCAACATTTAAAAAGTGCTCTTTCGCTGGCTTCAAAATTCCCTGTTGCAAATAAAGACATCCAACTAAAGACTCCAATCTTTGATAGGATTCAAAATCTGTTTTTTCCATTGGAGCATAATATTTTAACATCTTTTCTGACAGTTGAAGAGCCAGATAATACTCTTTTCTAGCAATGTGACATGTCACAATAAAGAAAACGACTCGTTGTTCTCTAATTCTCCATTCTTCTTGTGATCCTTCAAATGGTGTATATGAAATGGTTATTTTAGAATGCATTTTAGCTCTCTTACTATACAAAATTCCACCAGTGTGCTTTCCGTTCTCGTCTTTGATTTGATCAGAACAAACTTTTAGAAGAGCATACAATCGATCCATAGCAATAGCTGACCCATCCGTCACAGATGGTAGAGGAGGTAAATTCGGATTCGATTGTTGTTGTTGAATCACTTGTTGTTGCTGTTGTTGTTGACTTGTAGGATTACGTAAATATTGAATCAATGGAATGATGGCCTTGATAATGAGAATACTGAAAGGCATCATATTTCCAGATCTACTGTTGGCACCACTTGTATTATAAATATTTGGATACTTTTCATAAAAGTAACTCGAGTTATTTTCTAAATCTCCCATCATATCCACACATTGTTGAGCATAATCACCAATATTTAATCGAAGTAAGCTCACTAATTGGCACAATCTCCATTGTAACAACTCATGTGGTCTTCCAGGCAATTGCAATTGTTTCTCACACAATTTGAGCATTTCTTTCCATGATTCACTTTGTCCCAATTCCACACATCCATCCAACGATGGTGCTTTAATATCTTGCATTCTCTTCACTAAACGCGGAGGAAATTCTCGATTCTTTAAAAAGTTTTTGACTGCTTCTTGTTGAGATAATGATATGGCTCCAACTCCATACATGGTACTTGAACGTACATTGGTGGGTGTTGTTGTTGTAGCTGTTGTTGGATGATCCGAAACACTACTTGGTAGGAATGTAGGACTACTATGACTACTCAAAAGTGGAGAAGATAAATTAGAGGAAGAATGAGAAGAATGAAGAGCACTGGATCCGCCCACCGAGGGTGATGATGTAAAGGCTTGCAATGGTTGTTGTCCGAGGCCCGAAGCTTGTGAGATGCTTCTATGCATGGAACTATTATAAGGAATTCCCGTAGTGGATGATGTTGTGTTGGGAGAGGATGGATTTTCAAGAGGATGAGAAATAGTGGGATTACTGTTGGTCATGTAATTATTCATGATGATGATCTAATATTTTTTTTACAAAATTAATAATTGATTTTTTTGTAACATTAAAATATCAACAAGTGAATCATTAATGAAATTAATGAGCCATACTGTTGTTTACAAATGAAATTTCAGTAGTATCGAGAGTTCACAAAAACTGTCAGAACATCATTATAATCGATCATGACACTAAAAAAAAATGTTCTTCTTCTCAACACAATCGAGAGCTGGGAAATTCCAACCGTGCCGTTCCATCACTCTTCGACATGGTCATCCTCTCTTCCTCCTCTGTATCTCTTCCATCTTGTTTGTTCAATTTTTCATGTTCACATCATTTTCACTCGCCATCGATGACACTTTTCAACACATTTTCCTTTCTGACGACACTCCACAAGTCCGAGAGGTGACTGGTGTTCACAAAAAACCACAACCAAATTCCATACGCACTCATCCTTCTCCTCTCACAAGTGTTATTTATTCTCTTTCATCCAATTATTCAGTGATGGATGATTTAGATTTTACATTTCATCTTCCAATTTGTCCTACAACACTTTATATCAATCCAAATACTGGAAAATTTGATTTACTCGTTCAAGCTCCTTCCACCTTTTCCATGTATATTGTCATTGCAGTCATGTCATTGTTGTTTGCAAGTATTGTCTTTTCATCCTATAATTCTGTATTTTTACCACATGTGAAAAAACGAATTCGAACCAGTTCAATTTCTAATACGTTGTGGATTGTTTACTTTTTATTGGTTGCATTGAGAGCAGTTCTAAATGCAGTGCATTTTGGAAAACCAACTGAATTGAAACGAGATAATCGATTTTTATATGGAATGACGATATGTGGCATGTTGATGCATTCCTTGTCGGCATTGTTTTTGACCTTGTCTCTCAATTATCAAAGAAAACATCGATCTGGATTTGCTCTCAAAGACAAGTCGTATAGAGCCATGCTTCATTTACAAATTGCAGAAGAACGAGAAGAAGAACGAATGAAATCAACATTTCAGAGAAATACGACGTTTATTCGAAAATATGGAGCTTCCATTTTTTGGACCATCTTTTCATTTGAAGCATTTGCAACGTTGTGTTTTGTGTTTTCAGTGATTGCCATTCTCTTGAGAGCTCTTCATTCAAATAATTTACAAAATGTGGAAATTTACAAATGGCTTCAATTTTCAGCAATATTATTTCAACGCGTTCCAATTGCCATCATTTCGATTTTAATTATTTTCAATGGACTTTTCACAAAACTCTTCAAAAAGAAGAATAGAATGAGTACTCCATATTCCACATTGACTACATCTTCAGAATTAACATCAACCAATCACACCAATGGAGGACCCACTATTTTAACACGTCTCTTAATCTTGATGGCTCTTTTATTGAACATTCCCAATGACATTCCACTCTCTTATTGGAATTATTTTATTTATGGATCGAGTTTGGAGAATTTTCCAAGATGTCTCTTTCATTTTGCGAGTATTTTTGATTGCATCTTGTTACTCTTCTTTTTCTCACTCGTGTTGTGGCTTTTTGTCATGATTATTGAATTTAGAAGATATCGAAAGGAAACTGTAGAAGCTGCTTTATCGGATACTGTAGAGAATTTTGAATAGAAGGTAGGAATTTTTCTTCGAATTTGTTGTTGTGATTGTCGTTCGATTCGAAAGTTCACACAAGTTTTCACAATTCGTTCTTTTTGAAAGGAACAATAAATACACCTTTTATGAATATCATCCATTTCGAGAGTTGAGAGGAAGTACTTTGAATTCGAAGTATTTCCCTTAGTCCTTTTTGTATTTTTGTCTCTTCCCATCACTTGACAGTTGGTTACAAAAAAAAATGAATCTCTTCTCCCGATTGAAACCATCTCAGGTCTCGACCGAAGATCATGCTGAAACTCTATCCTGCATTGAACAAGCCCATCCTAACAATAATAATAACAATAACAACAATAATAATAACACAACCATACAAACAACAAATAAATCTCCACGACCATCCTCTTCCAATAATCATCAACAAGTTAAAATTTCCTCATCCGACACCTCCACTCCTTCTCCCAATTCAGTGTACAATACCTTTGAGAAGAAGTATGATTTGGAATCTAATTTGTCTCATTTAGGTCAAATATTTAATACCGAGTTGTGTCATACGGATCTTTCCGAACAAAAATTTGAAAGAGATTTAATGAGAATGTTAAAGTAAGTGGTTGTAATATTCTTGAGTGTGTGTTAGTGTGTGTGTGTGATTATAATTGTGAAAAACGATGAAATAATTATTCATATTTTGAAATTGTTAAAAATTTTCGGCAATCATTGAATGGCATTGAATCGTGATGAAACTTTTTTCAAAATAGAGTCATTTCTTTAGTGAGTGTCAAGAAACCACTATTGGAAACTGGTTCTGTCACCTCTACAACGATTCTGTCCGATGAGTCGATGGATCAATTAGTGTTACTTCCATCGTCGAAAGAGAGTGGTGAACAACATTTGAATCACATCAACCGTTTCACACCCTTGTCACTGTCACCTCGAACATTTGAAATCATTCCATGAAGAAGTCAACAAGAATCACAGATGAATCACAGCAATAGCTCTTCTGGAATTACCATGTTTATAGAATTGTTAAATGGATTGGGAAAGTTATTTAATGATTCATCCAAACATTCAATTGCCAATTCGAATTCACATAATCATGTCTTGTATTATGAATCACTCACTGAAAATGATTATTATGAAGCATTGAATCATGTTCCATCCAATCTTGACGATTCCGACATGAAAATAGTGTTAAAAAAATTATATTCGACCAATCATCCAGAAATTCTCAGATTTTTGTGTGGAATTGCACAATTAGTGGTCGTTTCAACACTTGGTAAAATTGCATCTGCGATTTTACAATCCAAAATTCCATTGCAACCCAAAGACGTTCGAGGTAGTTGGACGGTTGAGTTTAGAAGATATGAAGAAGGTGCAGATCCACATGGATGTTCGTTTGGAATTCTTCATCAGAGAACAGATTGTATCATGAAGAAGGAAAGTCCTTCAATTTTGAAACCAGTGTATAATTTCCAATGGCAAATTGAAATCAAATTCAAAACCATTGCAATTAGCTCAGTAGATGTTGTCACTGTGAGATTGTTAAATATTGATTGGATTTGTGATCCAACTTTGAAAATTAGTGACACTGAAAAAGAAGAATTAATTGGCATTTGTAAAAAGTTCTTCTCATTCGATCGAGCGAACAACAAATTGCATGAATTCGATCAGACATGTTTAGTACCCTCTGGAAAAGTACTCGTAGAATGTTCTCACAAGTGTGACGATTCTATACTTTCCGCTAATACTTCTGACAAAGATGCAACCACTCCAAGAGGAAGTGAAAAACACACACCAACCATTGCGACCACTCCAACCATCGTTAGTAATGATAAGAATTCCAAGCAACACAAAAGATCAAATGAAATGGGTTGGTTAAAGAAATTATTAATGAGCTCTTCGACCTCATCGGAAGAAATATTTGAAACTCTGTCGAGTTATAAACAACAAGAACCCTCTCCAAGCACACCAAGAAAGTGAGAACATTATCAATGTTCAATGTACATAAATTTTCAAGTTCAGTCCAGTTTTTTTCACACATTGCATGTCGGTGTTAAGAAGGTATGTTAAATCTTTTATAACCATTAAGCGTTTGTTACACCAATCATTACACACAACAAAGTCTTTGGTGCTAACCTTTCCAGGTGGAAGTTTCACACAAGAACTCCATTCAATTATCAAGAGTGGTCCGGACATTCCGTCTGCAGCAATGCAACAATGTCAACAATAGAACCCAACATGGCTGGAATTCCATCATGACTGTAACCTGTCACCAAAATTCCAGCAATTAATTCAGCTCGATTATTGGTCTTGTTTGAGTGCCAATTGTAACAACAAGACTCGATCAAACGTTAACAAATAGAACCTCACCCGTGGAATATCGAACCCAAAAATCGTTGAGAGCATGGTAGAAGTTTTGAGGTAATACATCTTCAATATTACCAGCCGAGAAGGTCATGAATTATTGTTGGTTTCACAAACATGAAAGAGAACTTCATTTTAAGAAAGTATATTTAACCGTGTTGCGGTTCCACACACTATTTACAAAGTCCAAACATAAATTCCGCTGTCCACGGACAGTTCACTTTTGAATTCACTTTTTCTTGGCCACGGTCAAGATGTATTTAGTTCTCAATTTAAAAATGTTTGGAATTTCACCAGAAAACTCAATATGATACACTCCAGGTTTTAAATTTTCCAACATGACCCACCAACCATCTGCTCTTGCAATGGTTCTGACGCTTGGGTGACCAAATATATTTCCTTCTGCAGGAGTTACCTTGTACTTTTTAGAAATAACACGATGTCTTGTTAAATCCTCCTTGTTAAACTTTTTTCCATTAATTTCCAAAGACAAGGATTCCACCAAATTCATGGAAACAATGACACATGCCAAATTATAGTGATCTGTTCCTTTGACTAATCCTGGTACATTCTTGATAAAGTCACAAGTCTCAATTCCAAGATTTTCAACATTAATAATTGGGAAGAAAATACTCTTTCCATAAGGAACGTGCATTTACGAAGAGCGAATGGAGAAAATCCACTCAAGAACCAAACTTTTCCTTTTTGACCAACGTGACAACAACTACCATCAGTGTCAGTCATTGGATTGCATACAGGACCATTTCCCATGGCCCATTGCCACCATCTGGCAGCATTCTTTTGGTAGACTTGATAATTACGTTTAGGAACTGGATCCAAAATGTGGACTTTTGGTTTTTTGCAAAGAACTTGTGAAGCAAAACACAAGAAGGCGAACAAGACCACTAGGGTCAAAACGGTTGTAGTTTTTCTGATCATGGAATTTGTTTCTTGTTTAATCAATTGCAGTCCGTTTCACAAAACAAGTTTTTCAACATCAATTCCTTGTTCACAACGGACCTTTTTGAACTACCTAATACCTTGGATTTGATTAGTTTGATATGAGCTCGCAAGACTATACCAGGAAAACAAGGTAAATAACACCTTGCTTTTTGAGCTCTCCGTATGTTGATGCCACGACAAGAATCCACCACCAAGGCAAGGGCTCGTCATACATGTTTTTCCACTGGAATGTTTTGATTGTTAACATGAGTTTCCGTCACCACCGAACTCAAATCGAATATATCCAAATTCCTTTCCCGACGACCTGCATCAGCATAGACATCAGTTGAACACCATGCAGTGCTGTCATCTGATGACGACATCAGAAAAATTAGTTGTCATGTCTTAGAAATATCAATCATCATATCGCTACTTATGCATGGTGGTTAGATGTGGTTTATGCTTGCATACGTGCAAGCTGGTTTGATGTTACTTTACTGCGTATGTTGTTGATCAAGTTCATTCACAAAGAAAAAAAATGTCTTGTCCTTTCGAGCAACACAATTCTTTTGTGTTTCTCAATGGCGTGCGCTATCAAATCCACACACAGTTCAATACGGAAACTCATGAATTTACCCAAATCATGCATGAAATTTCCACTCCGAATCAACAATACAACAAGAAGCGAAAAGATTCTCCATGTCTGACGAATAATGGCGACAACCAACAATTCAGGAAAATATTGAAAATTGTAAAACAATACACGGATGAAAATTTCATTCCGATTCAACATGAATTACTTTTAAAACAAAAAGACATGTTTTGGGAAGTGATTCAATTCTTGGAAATGAGTGATATTGTTTTCCATGTGAGAAGTGTCTGCAAGGTTTGGAATGATTGGATTCTTTATGAATACAATTCCAATTGGAAGAACATGTATCAACAAAACTTTAACAACTTGCTACCACAGCAACATCACAATGAAGTGAATGGAGTGAAATTCTTTCTTTTTCCTCTCTATTTATACCGAAAGGCACAACGTTATCATCAGGAAAATTATAAACCCAATACAGGGCTCAAGTTATCCAGAATCACCGAATTATTACAATTACCTCAGATGCAACAATTGCAGCGAGCACTCAATTCGTGCTTATTCATCAAAAAGTTCGAACTTTCTGAATTTGAATATTCCAATGATTGCGGCATGACAGAACTCGATGGAAAGATCATGATCCACAACGTTCATGGAAATGGTGTTGTGTTACTGCTTGACATTTCCTCAAGCAATTATTCTACTCAGTTTTCATATGAGGGCCGTGACCATTTAACTATTTCTTATCGTGAGCTCGTTTCACATGAAGAGGGAAAGAATCATTCTCTTGTAGAGATATCTACTTACAATGATGATACAACGTGTGATGTTGAACGAGAACAGATTGAGCTCATATTTGAGAAATTGGGTCTTGATTCACTCGTAGCAGAGCGTAAGAATGGTGGGAAAAAATTGACGGATATTCTTGAAGTGCTTACTTTGATTCCGTTTGATTCTTATCGCAATCGTAAAGGTCATACCTTTTATCCCCGCAAGCGCACCTTAGATTACTTTGACCGTATTGATGACGAGAATGACGATTGAGACGAGCTCTAAAGTGCTTTACATTCTTGTTAGTATCGTTCAAATATATCCGTGACAAGAAATTGAAGATATTCTTGAAGTAATCAAATTAATAATGAAAAGATGAATTTAATGATTATTTCAAGTTTGTTGATCCCTCCTCATACTTGGTCAAATGTCTTAATGTTTTTCTGAGATACAACGCGGTTTGTCTTAACACTTGTGGCACTCCATATATGGAAGCATTAATAATACTGAAAGGAATCCATCCATTGGGCTTTGCTTGATTCACATAGACCATTTTCAAATCTCCATTTTCAAGTTGTTTCAAACGAAGTGTGGAGAAGATATTTTCTCCTCGGACAGCCCCTTTCACAGGTTGAATATTGGATGGCAATTGATACCCTTCAGGAACACCGTGGAGGTGAAAATCAATTCGTTGTCCTGTGGAAAACTTTCAATTCGATAAATATTAATGAAATCTCTCGATGACACCATTGCTTTTGGATAATGGCATGTGACCATTATTCATGACCAAAGTTTGTATAATTAAATTGCATGGCTATGTCATTGCAAACTCACCTAATGAAGGACTTGCAAAATATTGAACAAACCAATCTCCCTCTTCATCGTGCCACTTTTCCACAATGTCACTTCGCATCGTGTGCGCGTCAAACTCTTTCCGAACATTCATATCATTTGTTAAAAAGTCTCCATAAATTCTTGTGCATTCATATTCTCACAAATTCCCTCTCCTCTTACGATGGATGTTTCATCAGTACCTTTGACAAAGATAAGGAGATCATTCTTTGTGTGATAGTATTTGAAAGTGGTGCCATCGTGCAAGACTTCAGGAGAGGAAAGTTTGAGACCCTTTTCCCGAGCTTGATACCAATGTTGTTTGAGAGAAGATCGTATCGATGGATTGGAGGAGTCTGAAGAATTCATTCTGGTTTTTTTGTGTGTTAAAGTTCCATCAACAAGCTGTCATCACGATCGCACTTATCGCAGTAGTAGGATCCGCCAAAGCAGATCGATGAAATAGACCGACCATTCGTTTCCTTAAATTTGTATTCATACATAATATCTGTCTTGCTCTTGTCATGCCAACACGCTATAAAAACGTTTGAAAGGATTGGTGAATAAAAGTTCATGCTCCTCCATTCAAGCTAAAAAAATACAAAAAATGCAATCAGAAGATATTGAAACACTCACATTGCGAGGAGATGAGAAGGCTTTGCGATCACTGATTGAAAAAAGAATTTATCCACCTTCGTCTTTTCCTTTAAATACGGCAGCAGGACATGGCTTGTTGAATATTGTAAAATTATTTGTTGAGGAAGCGAAATGCAATATCAATCAGAAAGATCTGGTAAGGATTGATTGTTTAAAGGGACAACATCGGAATCATTATTTCAAATAACAACAATGATGATCATTAGGACAACATGACACCTCTCGCAATGGCTTGTTGGCGGAATCGACACTTAGTCGTTCAATATTTATGTTCTTTTCAGAATATTGAATTGAATATTAAATTTACTAGAGCTGAAAATACTTGCCTACATATTGCAGCCATGTATGGATATCATGATATTGTGCAATGTTTGTTGAAATATGGAGCTGAAAAAACACTTGTAAATTATGTGAGTATCTTGTAAAATTAATGGCCAAGTGTAATTTCCTTACACATGAATAACAGTATTGGAGAACAGCAGAGGACGAGGCTTTGAAAAGAGGCTACACAGACTTGGCATCATTCATTTCAAGATTTGAATTGGGCATGGTAAGTAATTGGATCCAGTTAGCTGCTTGTTGCTGAGCCATTCGTTCATACAACTCTTTAGGCTATAAAATTAAAACTTAAAAGACAGATACTAGAACAAGACACCTACAGTGAATATCACCTTTCTGACATCTCCCTCATTGCTGTCTCGTAATGATGAACATGTCTCTATCACAAGTTTCAGGTCGTCAATAAATGATGGGAATTCTCATTCCTTCACACATCACGCTACAAAAAAATGTCGAAACAAGAACAACCACCACACACTGTCGAAGACGATGACGATTGGGCTGATGTTGAAGATGATGAAGAAGAGCAACCACAACATGGGGTCTCCAAAGAGGATTATCAAGAATATGATGAAAATTATGATGAAGAAAAATTCGAGGCTGAATATCAGCAATATTTGAAGGGCTTGAAGAAATCGGAATCAAAGACTTCATCATCATCCGAGGCGAACAAGCCATCCACAAATCAATCATCATCAGGTGAGTATAGTCTTGATCACGATCGTATTCCTTCTTAATTGAACACTCTCTATTAATTGATGATCATTACATACAACTTTGTTCATATGATGATCATCAAGGTACTGGCGAACCCAAACAAGGTACCACCACCACTAAACCCACGGGTCAAGATAAGCACCATCATCGAAGACAACTTCAAAAACCAAGAAGAGAGTCCAGTCCACAACAACAAGAAAATGCTGTCAATCAAGAAAAGGCAAAGAGCGAGCCATCCACCTCTAGCACTTCTGCTGCAACAAGTTCCTCTGCTTTAAACCCCAATGTAAAATCCTTCCAACCAAGAAATCAAAACGAGCAAAGCCAGACACACGAGAGACAATACAAACCCTCTTCCTTCAAACAACACAAACCTCAAACTCAAGCAAGAAACATCGTTCAGAAGAAGAAACCATTAATTTTATTAAGAATTTGATGGGAAGCTTACTTCTGGATTCGATAAAGTGTCTAGCGCAGCCAGTCAAACACCACAAGTCTACGAAAGCACACGTCATCACATTTTCAAAAAGTTCTCCTTCTACAAGCAATCACCAACAATGCAACAAGCTTGGGTTGATATTTTGTATGAGCAAGCTGTTGAAAGAGGAATTTATAATACGATTGGTAACCTATTGAAGGAGCAACTCGACGAAAATGAGTCACAATTAGAGGACACAGTAATTGCAGAAATCAAAAAGAAACTCTTAACTACTTGCCAAAAAGGCTTTACGGAAGAATTTAAAGTCACTGATAGCTCAAAGACCCTAGAAGAGGAATATCAATACCAAAGAAGAAGATGTAATAATGTTTTATTTATTGGAAAGCTTGTGTCATGCTTGGTAGTAGACGCATCTATTGGATTTAAAATACTGGATATGTTGTTGAGCAATCCTACTGAGTTAAATGTCAAACTTGTCACACTATTCTTGCCAGTAGCAGGTACAATTCTCGCAAGAATGAAGCACAAAAAGCAATTAGATGAATGTTTTGAGAAAATTAAGAATATCGTTAACAAGGAGGCGTCATTGCCTAAAAACCTCAAGTTTGATTTGCTTTCAATGATCGACCTCAGAGAAAAACACGAGTTCATTAACATTGATAAGGGCTTGATAACCTTGCAAAAAGAGCTCTCTCACCTCAAAGAACTTGAAGCAAAGGATCAGAAAATTAATGAACTCGAGAATTTGCTAACCGAGTGGGATAAATGGTATGAGGATGAATATGGTACAGAATGGAAGCAAGGTCACCAAGATCTTAAGGTCAACCAAGATACCTCCAACAATAAGCAACAAAACAAAGACCGTCAACCACAACAATCAAACAGACAGCAAGTTCAACACAACTCTCCCAACAAGTAGAATTAAATCTTTTATTTATTATCAATAGTGTATTATTTTGTGTTGCTTATTGTGTGGAATTTCCCTTCGTTCCTTCTTCTACTACAAAATAGAAAAAATGAGCGACGATGACTCTCGAATACATGTGGGTGATGATCGGGGAGAATTCAGTGATGAACAACATCAGCAAGAACCCTCCTATCACCATCATGAGGAAGAAGAATTGAGAGAATATAATCCGAGAGATTCTACCGATGGTTTAATTCATAGTGGCCAACAACAAGCTGACGAAACCATTAACCACTCATCATCAAGAAGAGGATTTTCTGAGAATCAACGAATGATGGAAGCGGAGGACAATGGAACCTATTTATATACTGTCGATGAAAGATTTCGTTCGAGACAGCCCAACAACAAGAGAAAGATTTCCAACTCGATAATTGCATGTTGTACATGTTGTTGCTGCTGTATTCCTATCGGATTAATTGTTCTTTTAGTAGTTTATTTATTAGGCTTGTTTTTGATTGCTCCACAAATGACTGCAAATTTACAAGCCATTGTCAACGAATCAAAGAACTCTGGTGTCACTTCAACGACTTCAAATATTAGAAAAGGCACTATTTCTCAAAATGGACTTCAATACGTTCTGTTGAAAAATTCATTTGTTAAGAAACGATTTACATCATTGATGCAAGTATACACAGGAAGTTGCAACGAAGCAAATGGAGAGGAAGGTATGGCCCATATGGTTGAGCACATGGCTTTTGACAACTCGAAAGAATTTCCAGGTCGAGGAGGAGTGTGGAAACAAATTGAAGAAAGTGATGTGGGCGAATTTAATGCATACACCTATTTCAGAAGTACAGTTTATGAGTTGTACAATTCAAAAATCGGCTCTAATGAGGAGGAGAGCTTTGAACGAATTATGGGTATTCTCAATAACCAAGTTCAGCTTTCAGAAGTACTGGAAGACAGCTTAGAAACTGAAAAAGGTGCCGTTCTGGGAGAGGCTCGACGAGCAAACAACAGCTACTATCAAGCTTTATCTGCTACCTTTGAAAATCATGGAGGTGACACATTTACCATTGCTAAACGATTTCCTATTGGAAAAACTGATTCTATACGAGCATGGAAGTCTTCTGATTTAACCAAATTCTACAACAAGTGGTACAAGTTGAGCAATATGAAGCTATTCATCGTTGGAGATTTTGACTTGGACAAGCTAGAATCCATGGTGACAAAATTTTGGTCGACCAAAGTTCCAACTCTTTCACCAAAACCACAACCAGTAGACCCTGGCCACGCAACACCAAAATCTTCCCTCATTTACTTTGATGAAATTAATGGGTTGAATGGAATTAACTTTAATTTAATCACCACTTCAAAGTATGAAGGATTTCCACGAAATTATAACTATTACAGAAGAGAAATAGCTGATATGGTGTTTCAGTTGGTATACACTGCACAAGTGTTGGTAAAAATGTCCATACAATACCCAGATTTAGATTTCACAACCAGATCTGCAGGAGTAGCTCTTTCTAATGAGTATCCTTTTGCATCAAAATTAACCATTCTGTCCATTCTTACACCAGGTCCTCAACCTGAATTGTCCACATGGAGGGAAGATTTCAAGTTGGCCATTGATGAATTAAGACAAATTGCAAACGAGCCATACTCTGCCATCGTTCTTGCTGTTTCCTATGCTCTCGACGTCATACATGCTACTCCAACCTATTACGCCAATACACAAGATTCAAAAACTCTTGCAATTGAGTTGCTCGGAAATGAAGATCCCAACTTTGAATTCTTGAACGTGCATGACTCGTATGCAGCAAGATCTCAATTCCTCGGACTTAGCTTTGCTCTGGGATCAACATTAGAGCATGTGAAAGCAACAGCACAGTACGTACTGCAAGGCCTTTCTGATGTTATTGATCCTAAAAAACCCACCATCTTTGAAAATGTGAAACGTACATCTGAAATATCTGCTGCAGTGTTTTTGGGTCGTTCTGATGACATGACCAGAAATGAAAAGCCAACAAAAGAAGAAATTGCTTCCCTAATCAAAGAAGTTATTCACAGCGATACACCAGCCTCCTTTAGCTTGGATTCCTCAGCTTTGAATGCCTTGTTGACAATGTCTACTTCTCCATCTGTCACCGTACCAGAGCCAATATCAAGTGGAACCTATTCGTTAGAGTTTAAAGATGACAATTTAGATCTATCCATCTACAAACTTTCCAACGGATTGAGAGTGAACATTAAAAAATCAGATAGTAAGATGTCATACAAGAAGGGCCTTTCGTATATTGAAATCACTTCTCTGGGAGGAAAGAATAGCGAGAGCCCAAATATTAAGGGAGCTTGCGAGTTTGTGAACTATAACATTGTTGGAGGGTCAAGATTTTTAACTTCTGAGAAAGAACAGTATTATCCACAGGCCTCTAATGTTGGCTTGAAGTGCCTTGGAGACAACATTATTCTTAGTGCTGAGCTAAGTTCTGCCTGTATTAATTATCCTTCTTCTCTTGATACTCTTTGTGATGTTAAATCCAAGTCTTATGCTGACACCTTCAAGAAGCTAAGACTGTCAATGAACCCAATTTATAACAACAACGTGAAGAAAAAGGTCATTGCCAAGTACCAGAAAGATCAAGGACTTGAAATTGACGACAAATTCGATTCCATGACCTCTATTAACACCTATGCCATTGATAAGATTTTGAGAGCAGCTTTCCCTAATGAACACAGACTTCATCGCGCAACCTTACAAGATTTTAGAAACTTAAATCCTCTTGCTGTTCAACAATGGGTATCTCAACATTTTTCGTTAATTCGTAACAATGATAAGAATGTAAATAGATTTGAGATCAACATTGTAGGAGATGTTGTTATTGAGAACGTGTTGCCTCAATTAGAAAAGTGGTTTGGTACTATTCCAAGGGTCGAAAAACCATCTGAAATTCTTGGACATGATATTTATGACAAGCGACAAGTGAAAAACTTTATAGCTGATTTCCCAAGAGAGTTAACACCTCAAAACGCCTCTTATACATGTGAAGTTTTGTCCTATTCCACTAATAAGGCTCTTGTTACAGCAATTTATCCTGGAAATAGCATTAATGCTGAAAAGCCCTCACACCTCAGAGCTCAACTCTATAATGCATTACTTTCAAGATATGGATTTGATGTAATTCGTTCACAAGGTGGATTTTCATACTTTGCAATCAGTAGACCAATCTCCACAACACTTTTCCATAATTTTGGACTTAGTGCAAGTATGTTCTTAGTTGGTGACTATCCCAACCACACAGAGGACCCTCTTAACATCCAAAGAAGTGTAGATTTCTTAATTTCCTCTTTACAGAAAGATATTTCTGAAGACTTTTTCGATCATGCAAGAGATGAAGCATTGGCAGCATATTCTCTCGAATTAGACACTGAATATGCTTGGCTATCTCAAATCAGAGGTCTTTCCATAACAGCACCAGCCACGTTCCCAGATGACCATCCATTCCTTAGATTAACCAATGACATTGATATTCTCACTTACCTCAGACAAGCAAAACATGAAGATTTCAAAGACATCCTCTCAAAACAGATGAAAGACATTCGTTATGGATTGTCTGCTGTGATGGTTGCTTCGAATACTCGTCATACTCAATATCCCCAATGTTCAAGAAGTTAAAAACTGAGGAAAAATATAAGAGAACAATTCCAAGATAGGACTTTTTGAATGTGAACTCGTCAATTTGCTTTTTCTTTTCCTTAATTCTTTCATTCTTCTTCAATTGCATGATGCAACACAACAATTTAGTACCTAAAAATGCCAATTCTTACGCTTCCAGAATTTGGAAGTGGAATTTCCAAGGTTTTATATTGATGGCGAAGCGTACAAATTGTTAGAAAAATGCTGCCAGAGAGATTGGCAATTTGTGAAAGTGAGTAAAATTAAATTGTTGTGAATAAGAACAGATAAATCACAAACTTACTAATTTCAGCCCATGATCTCAGTGCACTTGCACTCGAAGTTGTAGTACAAAGGATGGAACATAGGGCCCAACATCTCTTTAGCATTGGTATGGTTTTCCTAATTTACAAACAATCACAGCTGTCATCCATCAAAAAAAAATGACAGACCAGCCCACCACGCAGTCTGTGAGTAATAACAACATGATGACCGATAACATTGTTTCGGTCCTTCCCAACATCTTTCCCTTCTTCACTTTCGAAGACATCAACACCATTCTCCTTCGTGTAAATTCTCAATGGTGCCTTCAATCACTTCGTTTTCTCTATCAACTCCTTCACACTCCCAATCGTTGCTGCCTCTTCAACAATATTGTATTTGATGCCTCTACTGGAAGTCGTATCTTTGACTTTAACGATATCAAAACCATACGTGTCGTGTTTGACACCTTGTATCGAAAACATTTTAATTTAACACAAAAAGATCCCAAACGATTGACTTTACTCTACACACATGTTCCCATCCAATATCAAAATACGGAACCTGTAGCACACAAGAAGAATGATCCATCCTCATTGCCATCCAATGATAAAAACAATGCACTCTTTCAAAATGTCGTGTCAAGTGGTTCGAGCTCGTCTACTTCTCAACTTCCACAGTCTCCTTCCTCTCCGGCATTGAAACCATCACAGGGCTCTTCAAATTCTCTGAGTAGTACCAATGGAGGTCAGAATTCAACAAATTTATCAAATTTTGCTCAACAACAAAACGCATCGGGAGGTAGTGGTACCACCAATACACAACCAACGAGTGGAACTGCTACTGCAAACAATCCAAACAGTAACACTACTGCTGCTCCAAAAGGTCTTTGCGGTGAAGAAGTGACACACATGTTCCCGTTGACTGCTTTCAATGATTCTCCAGATTTGGGATATCAATTCACAAATTACAGTTGCTTGTATTTGTACGATGGTCATTTTGTCTTTGTCCTTTATGGAAATATTTTGGGTTGTTTTGATTTATTGGGTCATGTCGTGAGGTGGAGTGAATTGGTCGATGAAAAGTTACCAACTTCACGTCGTGTGAATTACATGTTTGTGAACGCGTTCACACAAACTGAAAATTCAATAATTGTTCAATTACCTCAACAAGTTGTGTGTTTCAATAAGAAGAATGGAATGAAAGTGAACTTGATATTGAATGATCCCATTACAAAATTTCACATGATTAATGAAAAGAGAGAACGAGTGTGTTGTGTCTCTTCATTTACTGAAATTGCAGGAAATAGAAAGGATGAACACTTTGATGGAATGTGTGTATTGATTGGTGAAAATATTGTTCGTGATAAGAGTATTGATTTTACCAAATTGACAAGCATTTGGACTGAGGAACAGACCAAACAAGTTGGAGAAGCTCGATCCTCAAGGACCATTGCATTTACTGGACTTTCTCCAAGTGCTCATGATTCACATCCTTCCAATGCTCTCGTTCCATTCACAATCACAAATACTTTAACAAATTCTCGTGATGCTCAACATTTGATTATTGCTCCTGTCACGAGTAGTGAAATTACTCAAACAACTTCTGGAACTCAGAAAAGTTATACTTCTTCGAGCAGTTCTGAAACGACACGAAGAACTCCTTCCTTTGGTTTCATTGAAAAACCAAAACTTTACATCTTTGATGGTAATACTTTAACAGTGACTGTTTCAGCATCGGGACAATCCAGAGATCGACAAATGTTGTTCCGTCCAAAGAAATCTCCTGTTTTTTGTATCTTGAATGAATACGAAGGAGAAATGAGAATTGTGAACAGAGAAGGAAAGAGAACTCATATTATTAACTTGAAAAAGATTTGTGGTGACCCCAAGTCGAAACAATTGAAACAATTACCATTTAGAGACATTACCAATTGGCATTTCCTTGTTGGAGAAAAGCCAGATATTGCCATTATTCAACCAGATATTGGTAGAATTTTACACTTGAAAGATTTACTTCCATCTGAAATTTCGCCTGACAAGATTTTCATTGTTGAAAAACAAACTAGTGAAACTAGACCAGGAATTTCCAGATTGGACGGTATTGTCACCATTCAGAAAGAAGAGAAATTAATTTCCTATTATGAATTTGTTGAAAGCAGTTCAAGTATTTTGGAAGGAACATTCCAATTGAAATGGAGTCAAACACTGTCATGGAAGAAGGATGCTCAATTCATGTTTGAATTTTCACACATTCAACATTCCATTTCAGCTCCTCTTTGTCCCAACTCGAATGAAGAATCAAGAGTTCTTGTATTTTCTAGACAAGTCATTGATCAACGTAGATTCCTCACCATTCAACAACGTTTAGACATTCAACTCATTGCTGTGAACATGAAAGATGGATCTATTAGATGGCAAAAAGTACATGAATGTTATCACGGAAGTGGAGGAGATTTATCAGAAGCTGAAAAGGGATTTGACATTTCATTTTGTAAACGTTTCACATGCAAGAAGGGTGACGACAAACTTGTCATTACCAATCCTCAATTATGTCTTGTAAGATCCTTCTTTTCTCCAATGATTAAGCCAGATAAGGGTGTTGCCATTTGTGTTGCCTACAAACTCGAAGATGGAGAAATATTATGGAATTACAATGAAAAGAGAAAAGGTGCAAAAATAGCCGATGATTATATTTTCAATGTGGAACATCAAAAAGGGCAGAATAATCCAAATAATAACACGGAAGAGTCAGAGGATGGAAACGATTCAGATTCTGAAAATGGAGATCATGATGGAAAGAAGAAGGGAGGAACAAAGAATGCAAAATCCAACAATAATAAGGACTGTATGGTCATGTAAACTCATCAAATTCACACACACAAACACACGATATGGAGATTGGTGCACGTGCTGCATGGAATGACAACACACACATGAATGTTGTTGTTGTTAAAACACAATAAATTGACAAAGTCTTTCACTTTCAACTTGTATGTGATTTGAAAACGAATAGAATTTCCATGAAACCGTTCAGATGAATCAAATAAATACCCATATTATTTATTAAATATTGAATTTCTAAATTTGATACAAAGGATTCAAGAAAGAGTCGTTATCTATTTTGTAAACCAAGTTTTTGAAAAAATGCAACATTCATCGTCGAACCATGTTCAACAAGGCTCTTCTTCCCAACCACCATCATCATCAACATCTTCATCACAATATCAAATTTCATTGCAGAATACAAATTCCGAAGCAAGCCATCCGAATGGAAATTTAGCCTCGGAAGACCATCATCATTCGGACACTTCATCACTTTCTAGACCTATTCCATCATCACCATCACCTTCTTTCCCCTCTGTTGTAATAAAGAATCCCTATGACACCCCTACGGATGAAAATGAAAATAGTTTCAGTGAGCAAGTCAAGAGGATCAATGTTCCGAAAATGACGGGTCAACATCATCACCCACTGCTTGAACATGTCGATACAAACGTGCCTACAGCCACACAACAGCACCAGGAGAGCAGTAGTGTGCACACAGCAGGTACTGCATCAGCTAAGCTGGGAGATGACAAGTTTTCAACCAAGCATACCATGACAGCATCCACGCCCACTAATTCACCATTTGTTAGAGGTAATGACTTTGAGCAATCGGGATTTCATTTTGGAGTTCCTGGAACACCAAGCGATTCATTTAGGAGGAGACCTGTGTTGAATGTTACTACAGTCAACCCACCCAATGCTCAACATCGAACCAATCAAATAATTTTGGAGCCTATTTCTAATACAACAGCTATTGGCAGTAGTCACGAGGATAAACATTCACAAAGTTTCACAAAAAAAGGTTCTATTAAAATTAATAGAGCTCAAAACAAAAATGCAGAAACTGCCTCTCCAATGAAAATCGGTGATGATGAATTGAAACCTTTTGGAACTGAAATTACTGTTGACGATGACGCGTATAGCACTGAAGAAGAGGCCTTAGTAGATACAGCTCCTCCTCTTGAGCATGACGATCAATCTTTTCGTGGAAATGACACTACACCCACTTTTTTAAGGCCTTCTGAATCGATGGAATCAATCAGTTCATTAGCTATGGATCCAACCTATCAACCTGAAATTTTATCCGACGAGTCCATGAAAAAATATATTGAGAATGAGTTGACTGCCGGTGGAACTTCTGTAATTGGACATTTGTTAAAAAGTGCACATGATGCGGCTACGAACATTGAAAAAAAGACTGGAATGTCACTTAAGGAAAGAATTCCACATGTGTTTTCTTCGAGTAGTCTTGAGCATCAAACAAAACCGTTCAAGTTTCTCAAAGGATCAGGAGATACAGCCGCCCCCATTTTACTTCCATCACAGAAGAGAACTCTAAGGTCATGGTTTCTAAAGCGTTCAAGAAATACTATGAGATTTAAGAAAAAGGAGCAGAAGTGGAGAAAAGAAAATTCAAAATACATTGAGGATGGTGACATGGAAGCAGGAGATAACGATTTTAAATTTGAAAATGATTCTACTACAAGTGATATGGAAGATGACACTGCACCAATTGAAGTTGAAAGAACACAAACTTGGCAAGAGAAGGTAATTGCCTCATTTAAATGGTTCTTTACTGGAAAAATTGAAAAGGTACAATCAAAGATATTGTATAAGGATCTTTCAGATGAGGATAGGAAGAAGGTTCATTCATTGCTTATTGGTAGGTGGAAATACATCGTTATATTTGCGATACTCATGCATATGGTATCAGATTTGGCTTACGCTCTATCTATTTACGGGTTGAGTACCAACCAGACAGAATTTCGTCTAACTCTCATCTCCACGTATTATGGAATTGATGCATATTTTTCTTGCACGGTATGTTTCACTCAAAATTGCGTGATATTAATTTGTTTATTATTTAGCCAAGGTTTGTTTTATTGTTATACAACAATCCAAAACTAAAATTTTTTTCAACGTTGATATTTATAGCGGAATTTGGATTGCATTCGGTCACAGACCTAACGCATCAAATGACAACATGTTTACCTACTTTGTCAAAATTGAGAGTCAAGCTGTAAATATGGACAAATTAACAAAATTAGATAAGGTTGCAAGTAATATTTCACATGGACACTACACGATTGATGACGCTCAAAAAGCGGTCAATGAAATTATTCGGCAACCTAATATTTATGCACATCCCATGATTGCATTATTTTTCCACTTTATAACACCAGGATTGTTTGTTATTTTGTGGAAAGGAAATGTTGCTGAAGTTTTCACATGTTTGATCGTGGGTTTAATCATTGGAGTCCTTAATTATTTTTGCTCATCCATGCCGTTTTTCGCATCTATTCTCCCTGCAGTGGCCTCAGTACTTGGAGGGTTAATTGGAATTCTCATGAAGTGGATATTATTTGATTACTATTATATTTCGGTTGCACTTTGTGGTATGTTGAAGCAGAAATAATATTAGAAATGCTAATTGTATCTCGTCTCATTACAGGCCTATGCACGTCTTATCAATTTCTTCCGGGTTCAATCATAACGACTTCTCTACAAGAGATTTCGATTGGAGCCTCTCTTTCAGGAATTACTCGTTTGACGAATGCTTTCAGTATAATTCTAAAACTAGGATTTGGATTAATTTTCACAGCCGGTATTGTACATCAAATACCAAAATTATCAGAGAGTGAATCAAATGACATCACAAGACAACCACTTGCAATTTGGGCAAGAATATTGGTGGTATTATTATTGACAACGGTGACAATGATTAGTCGTAAAGTACCTCAACACCTTCCTACAATGATTACCATTGCTATCACTTCTCTGACGGCACACTTGATCAACTATTTCTTGTCTTTCCTCCATATTGAAATTTCTACTGCCATTGCAGCAACTGTAGTTGGATTACTTGCAAATTTATACACGGTTATTTCTCATACACCTCCCGTTGTTGTGGCAGGTAAGTATAACAGTAGAGTTTTAAGCATTATGTGAAACAACAACTCAAAAGGTGTTTCTGTTTTAATGCTTTCACCTGGATCACTGAGCTATCGTGGAATGGCCTCTTTCATCTTGACAAGTAATACTCAGTCGAGCTTGACATTTTTCCTTGATGTGTTTTTGATTGGTGTGGCAATATTTGGTAAGTTTTTCATGATTGTGTGACAACTAATCAAATGGTCGTTGTAATATCAAACAACAGTTGGTCTAATGGTATCCAATCATGTGATTCCAATTCGCCAAAAGATCAACATTTAAAATCATCGTTTTCAAAGATTTACAAAATTTAAATGACAGCTAATAATAAAAAAATTACAAAAAAAATGCACAAACGTGTAAGAGGAAATCCCACGCAAATCGAAACAGTATGGAAGCGAAGGATCAAGATTGAGAACAATCAAATGCTTCTCATTTGTAATTATCTTACGAATAACAAGTACGGAGAGAATCAAAGCTCTAAAATTTCAAAACGAAGAACACAAAAGAAGAAAATTTCTCGTGTGGATGATGATGAAACCGATAGTGGAAGCACAACAGGAAAGAACGTTAGTGATTTGTACGAAAATACAAAATTTGCCGAGTATATGAATCATTTTACTTCTCAATGGGAGGTTTCACCCGAAGAATTACAAACGCTACAAGAGCAGGTCGAACAAGAACGGAAATTATTGAAACGAAAGAATTACTTGCTGGAGAATCAGGCCATACATGAACTTGAGAAGGAAAAGGAACATCAACAACTCTCTCAAACCATTCAATCCTCTCTAAAGATGATTGGTCTTCTTTCCAAACTATTGCCATCGGAAGCCGTTAAATCTTCTTCAACCATCATGCCTCCATCATCATCGGCCGTATCAAATCCAACAACAACATCATCGTCCACGATGGCCTCTCCACTTTCATTGTCCTCATCAACAACAACAACAACCCACGAGCAAAAGCCTTCCTCTGGTGTTGTTGCTGGCACATCATCGACCGAAGTAGCAGCCACTCTTGCTCCTTCCAATGTTAAACCTCACCCCGTTGCCGCAAACACAACCAACAGCACCACTGCAGCCACACAGCCATCCACTTCTGCTCTCCATTCTTCTTCAAATTATCATCAACATTCCATCATGTCTCATGGAGATCATCACTTGTTAATGCCCAGCACAAATTCACTTCCTCCTTTTCCTGCCATGCCTTCAGGTTCTGTCATGTCATCATCAGGAGCTAGTGGTTCGGGTCACATGACGAATCCCAACACAAATCTTACTCCAAATCTGTCGGAACAACCTTCATCAACACCCTACTATCCTACACCACCTAGTTTACCTCCTTCTTCTGCTATGATGACTCCTCCAATGCAACATCGACCTCCCTATCCGAGTAATCCACCACCACCACATCATAACCCTCCGATGAGGTTCCCTCCTCCACAGCAACACCTGTACCCACCCCCACCTCATCATTATCATCCACATCCTCCTGTATTTCCTCCACCTCCTTTCTATATGCCTGGCAATGCACCAAACACACAACAACGAAGAAAGAGGTAGAATGATGATCTATTTCACATCCATCAAAGCGTATGCATCAGTAAATAGGCCAACAAATTAATTAATTAAGGATCCTAATTGGATTATCTAAAAACATGCTAAAACACTTGACGTTTCACACAACTGACTGAAAATGAATTTTTGTAATTGCCCGAGCAGAAAACGAACAGGAGAAGACATGTCAACCGATTTATTGTTGTCTTGGGTTTACAGTAAATAAACGGTAGTACATGCCGTCCTTAATATTAATAATTGAGATATTACAAGCTAGAAGTTAAAATTCAAACTCATCTTGAGCTTCAGCAATTTCGTCTTAGTTTGCTTTTACTTTTAATTAGCAATTTGCTTGTTAAAGGTGTCAGTGAATTGAGCACTGTCTTGATTATCGGGAATGGATCTGGTAGTAATGGATGTTTTTGTGAAAGGGTTGAAGCAGCAGCCAGAATATTTGGATGTTCTGCGCTTTTTCTGCTAGGTAAATTATTCAACAGTTTGTTCTTCTTCTTCAGTTAGAGCAAAGTATGTTGTTTCAGCATCAAATTCTTCCGCCTCTTCTGCTTGTATGAGTTTTTCCACAGTGCGCAGGAAACAATTGTGTTACATTTAAGTTTGACTTTGGCGAGATTTAAGATCTCTTCTTTGGACATGTTAAAGCGAATTATCATCCTACTCCCTCCCACTTTCTTACCATATCTCATCACAGTTATAATCTTTTACTCAGATGACGAGACATTTGTAATACCTTTCCTAAAAGATAAATCAATAGGAATAGATGTTGTAACCACGATGTCTTGACCATTTTCTCTTGTTACTATACTGAAAGTTGAAAATAATGAATCATGGTATACATAAATAATCTTCACATGATCAGAACTTTCAGGAAATTCGTAAGGGTGTTGGTCATTTCCATAGGGAACAGTTGTCCAATGCAACACCATTATTATTTTCTTATTGATCTTTGCATTCACAAATCCCTCAATACCGAGAGCATTATGCTTAGCTGTTGGATGTGGTGACTCAAAGTATTTCTATCATTTCTTTTTGAATTAACACAAACGTTTGCACAATGTTCGACCAGTATCAAATGCTCATTACCATTAGCAATTACTGTATCACATTGCTGTTTTGATTGGTTATCGTTTGTTTTTGTTGCACAATCTTAACAGGAAAGTCCTTCAGTAAACTAGAAAAGGCGTTTTCAAAGGCAACTTGATAAAGAATCTAATTGACTCGTGAAATGGTCTGTCCAAAGTATTCACCAACCCAATTTGTAATAGCCACACAGGAATGAAGGGAAAAAACGTTTTTTGATTGCTTCATGGACGATAAGATACCCAAAAAAGTCTCCCTATCAGGTGCTTGTAGTCTTTCAATTGAATCTATTTCATCCATAATCATTATCACCTTCTTGTCTTTAAATGGCCCTTGTTTAGCAAACAAATACAGTAGATTGTTTTCTGTGTATTTGGTTTCCAATTTGAGCCTGGGAATTAATGAATTAACAACAAGAGAAGTCTTTCCTGATTGGCTTGGTGCTATCAAAATGCAAAATTCCCCTCTTTCAATTCTTGACATTAACTCTTGTTCCACGAACTTGGTCTGTTCAATGTACTTGTTTGTGTCTACAAGTCCATTTATGCATAAAGACTTGGATTGTTTCATGTCTTCACAAAGACTAGATTTTTCTCTCTCTTCTCTATTTGACTCAGTGTTGTTTTTCTCCTGCTGGCAATGGTTGTTTATTTGATGAATCGTCTAAGCAAAGTGTGAAATTTTCTAATTTGCTGTCCTTTCTCTAGCAATTTGCTTCTATTGGTTCGCTTCAATAGCAGTTCCTGGAATGCATAGCTGTCAACATAAGATTGGTGTGGCTTTGAGGCTTCTGCTTGTACTTTGATATGCTTCAAACAAGGCACAATGTGGTCATTCATGTTGTATTGGCTGTAGGATGGCAAAATGGTTGAGGCAGGCATCGATACCAAATGATGATGAGCATTGTTGAGATCTAGAGTCATTTTGATCGTTGGTTGCGCCTCAAGAAGGTGAGAATAGTCATGCTTGTTGGGAACTTGTTGCAATTTTTCATTAATTGCTTCTCTAATCTTACTCAGAGTGTCCTCCTTTGTCCAATCTCCAAGAACATGGAAAAAATCTTCCTTAATGTCAAACAAATATCGCACAGGAGAGTTTTCTAGAACTTCTCTTACTTCCTGGATAGGTACAATATGTTTGTTTCTATAATATAATATAATTTTTCACATTACACACATTTTATATCAGAAAAAATTAAAAAAATTCTAAAATATATGAAACAATGACACACTTACTTGTAAGACACACACGAAGACACACAGCACTCCAAAGGCGACAAAATAAAATCATCAGTTTTTGGTACTGTTATAGTGAGACTTGTGTTTCCTTTTTCCAATTCCTTTGTTGCTAAATCTATCACATCATTCATGTAAGGAATGTTTTGAGATTTGTAATATTGATTAAATCCAAGACACTTTCCATGAATATAACTCATAAACCATGTGCACATGGCGAGATAATCAATCACAATATGAGATGTAGATTCATCTTCGTATACTCTTAATTTCACTTTTTTCATCGCAGAGAGATGCTTTTCTACTTGCTCTTCAAAGAAGAAGGAAAGAAATTGATTAAATTTTTCTTTGGTATCAAAATGGTGGATTCTCGCTTTCACTTGCTCATACAAGTCTCCATACTCGTGTGAGAAGAAAATTTTCTTGCATGCATTCTTAAATGCCTCGGTCTTACTTGATCCCTCACTCTTCACTAAAACAGACTCTCCCACTCTGAGTGTTAATTTGTGGATTGCAGGTTCAATGATTTCATATTCCTCAACTGCTTGTCCCATGTTCAAAAGTGTCAGTAAAAAGGATAACACATGCTTGACGGGAATGTTATGGATGCTATTTTCAGACACATCAAGTGCAATGACGTCAGGTGTTTTCTGTTTTTTGCTTGGGTCTTCTGCCTTTTTGACACCATAATGAAGTTTCAAAAGAAAGGGAATATTAATTTTCATATGATGTGGATTTTCCACGTCAAAATCAATTAGAAATTGCCGTTCTCTTTCTTTGTGATTCTGTTGAATGTAAATGTATTCATCCAAGTATTGCTTCGGTTCGTAGCGTTTAAGCCTTGAAATATAATCGTTACCACTAAGCATGGATAAGAATGTAATATCCTTAATTACCCTTGAAAGTTCTTGGTCAGAGGTTGTGTTACATTGTGTAGCAATAATGTTCTTTAGCTTGGTAATATCGTATAAATGATAGGTACTTGGCATGTCTTTCACGAGTGTCACATGCCTGTGAGGTGGTAAATTAAGAGCAAACAGTACAAAATCTGAATCTCCTGATATGATCAAATCTCTTTTAGGATGTCTTTCTTTTGTGTTTGTAGCGTAAATGTGTTCTATAATTTTGAATTCACCCTCACCTTCTCTTTCAGCAGGTGACAAATAGAACGTGAGACCTTTCGAATGTTTTGACTCAAATTTTCCTGATCCTAGCAGTATAGCTCCTAAATGACCCAACAATAGATATGTGTCTTCCATAAATATAGTTCCAGGGACAAACCAGGTGGAGCTTATTGCCTTTTTTTCTTTTCTCTCGTGGATAACATTTTTCTGAATCAAATCTAGATAAATCTTTTGCACGGGTGTGAGTTGAACAGTTTCATCATACTCTGAAATATTCAAAAACGAAACAAAAGTATTTCCTGCATTTGTTGTTGGTGAACTTAGATATCGTCTGGATTTTTGAGTAAGTAATTTGCTTCTAGGTGCAGGTCCGTCAATTGCTATAAAAATTGATTCTCGCATATGAAAATGATTTAAATATCGCATCACTTGATCCAAAACTACAGTATTAAACACCATTTTAGTCTCAATTGGTATTTCCGATTGTTGATCCGTTGAAATGAGTTCTTCGTCCTCAATTTGAATTTCTTCAACATTTCCTTCTTCATCCTCGAATTCAATGCTCGTCGAGGATTTACTCAACAATTCATGCTTCTTTTTTAATTTCATTATTTTCTTTGAGCCATGTGTTGCTTTATAGAGCAATGTATTGAAATCAAAATAAATGTTATCATAAGTATCCCATGACGGAATAGATTTTGATTTTCTATTATTCCTCAACCTCTCCTTGACGGTAACATAGGATTCTCCGAAAAGAGATGCAAGAGTTTTATAAAATTGAGAAATTCCCATGTTGATGATGATGATTCCGAATTCGTTCAACGTTTTTATGGAAAAATTAAACTAAACTTCAATATTTTTTTTATTATTCACAGTGGTTAACTGGATCATATTAACAAGAAATTGATTGGATGGTGTAATAGTTTTGGAACAATAATTTAAAGAGATCATGATACGTTGAATCTTGATCAAAGGCATTGAGCTTGAAAAGTTTTCACATGAAGAGGAGTTAAATGAGGAGCCAATACTTGATAAATTTCATTTTCTTCTGGAGTAAGGCAATGATTCCATTCCATTTCTAGCCATTGATTAAAATCTGTACTTGTCATTGATGTGGAAGAGCTCATGTTCAAGGAAGATTCATCCTTTGAGGAAGAGACACTCTTCATATTATTCGTGTGAACACTTTTCAAATCATCATTCTTCGCCTCACTGTGAGTCGTGGAAATAATATTTCGAATATTCAATTTGGAACTCTTATGCCAAATCACATGTTTGATACCATTGGATAATTCGTCGTTGGAGAGTTGATAGGCTTGTTTCTGTAGTTGAATGTGTGAAGCATGATGAGTGGCTGTACTAAAGGTAGGAGTGAAAGTAGAACTACTGTCCTTCAATTGTTGATACTTGACACAACACTTTTCAATAAGGGATGGAAAACAATGATAATCAACAGAACTGACAAGTAAATCTCCAAAGAATAGCTCACTATGGTAAGGTTTGTTGCAGAAAGTTTGAATAAAGCTATCTCGTTGAGTTTTTTCGCACAATTTGTGATTACAATCAGGATGGTAATAGAGTGCACACAAATATTTGAACCATTCTGAGCTCGAATCAAATGCTTGTTGAGAAAGGAGTGATTGAAAGATGGGTGGAATTTTCAATTGTTCAAACTTCAATGTTTGTGCATTCATGGAGGATGCAAGTTCGACTCTTTTGGAAAATCTTAATTGCCATAAATATGCTTGAGAGTTTAAGAGTGTGATATCTCCTGTCATTCCTCCAAAACAGGATCTAATAAATAAAGATCTAAGAAGAGTGGATTCTATTGAGGTCATGGGAAGATTACTGTTTTGAAATAGAGAATTCACTTCATCTTCATTGATAAATTCCTCAATTTGATTGAGATTTTCTCTAAATTTCACATTGGAAATATCATAAACCATTTGTAAACATGCATCCACAAACAGTTTTGGGATGACAATTGATTCCTCATTTGAAAAATTCTTTCCACTGTAAAACGTCATCATCCAAGCAACAAGAGAAGTCATTGGATGTAAAATAGCATCTTCAACAATAATGATATGAATTCTTCTGAGAAATTCCAAAAAGGAAAATTTGTAAATCATGACAGCAGCAATTCTTACACTAGATTCTGCCTTTCCTAATCGAACTGTTTTTTGCAACGCTGATTTTAAGAAGGAAAGAGAAAATTGAGGAATTTGTCTTTTTGTTCCAGTCGTGGATGCAATAACAACAAGGTGAGACTTTTTGTTTTTGATTGGAACTGAAACATGTGCACAAATCATCGAGTCCTGAAAACATGAAATGGCACAATTCAATTGGAATGTCACCTTCTTATTCTTAATATTCATTTCAGAAGAAAGTTGTGTGTTGACTTTTTGAAACAATGGAGGAGGAGTAACACTTGATGAAGAATGATTATTTGTGACTTGAATATCTTCCACTTTCAATATGGGCATTTTATCAGAGAACCATTTTTCGGAAGGTGCTTGAATGATCTGAGAGGAATGTTTTTCATGTTTGGTTTGTTTGGATTTCTTTTCGTGAGGAGATGATGATGATGATTGTTTGAAATAATTGGTAATACTTTTTTGTTTGACAATGTGCGCTTTGGAAGTGTCGAGTGAGAGGCTTGCAAATTTATTTTCCTTCAAGGAGAGTATGAAGGAGCAGCAAGACTTGCCTGAAGGAGAAGAGGCTGTGTCATCATCATCCACGATTTCGATTATTTGGTCTTGTTTACGTTTTTTCATTTTTTTCATTTATTTTTAACGGCTAGTTTTGTTCGAGTGTTTTTGGAAGTAAAATTTCAAAAAGCACAATCGAACTGTTTTTCACGTACGAGAGGATGAATTCTAAGCCAGATATCATCTCTCTCTTCATTCAAAATCGTATTTGTAAATACAAGATCCTTCTGAAATGTACAGACTTCCTCGTTTGTAATACAGACCTGTCATTTCACAAATATTGTCTACAATGATTTCTTTTCTGAGCGATCCACTTTCAGTGAGAACCAAAATTCGTCCCTCCTTCGTCAGTTGCTTGAATTCGTACATGGACACATAAATATTGCCCTCATCATCACATGCAAGACCCATTGGACCAAAGCTGCCACTGAGTTGATGAAACACACTTGAATGATACACCCCATTCACATGAACGAATCTCAAAATTCGATTTCGCATCGTTTCTGCTACGTAAATAATGTCTTCATTTTGAGGGGATAGTACAATGCTGCTTGGGAATGCGAGACATTCGTAGGCCAATGCTTGGATCTGCTTAAAATCAGGCGATATGCAAAATACAGAACCTTTTGGATTCTCCAGTGATGTCTCTCCGAGAGGTCCGCTGTATTAAAAGTTCCAAATACAATACATGATGAAATTAAATTCTCTATCAACCACAGTATTCCGACTTGTCTGACCTACCTATCCGTGAAGAACATGCGTCCTTTTGAATCACATACAATATTATTCGGGCCAGTAAACGGCTTTCCTCTATATTCTCTTTTCACTACTCCTAACTGATTATTCTCAGGATCCAGTTGTTTAATGCACTGATCTGCTCCATCCGCTACATACAACACTCCTTCATTATTAAAACAAATCCCGTTCGGACCAATTCCTTTCGTTAATACAATAGGTGTTTGAGCTCGTTCATGATGAGGCAACAAAAACACCTCTCCATTCATTGAGCAGAAACATAAATTGGACTGTGCATCAAAGGTCGGTGCAGTAATGGTGGAACCCTTAATTTCTACAACTTTTTCCATTTTTTTTTAAATTGAAAATTTGATGCTGTCCACTCACTTCTTCAGATCTTATCTTCTTAATATGCCTATGGTCACTTTACATCTGCCTTCGGCGATGGCCGTGCAGTTTGCTTTGCTTTTTTGCATGGACAACTTCTTTGACATTGGCCTGTACATTCCCATTACCTTTTCTTGGGTAGGTTGTCTTCATTGATTTGGCTTTCAAATTCCTTTTGTGCTTGTATTCGGGATGAACAACTTATGTGGATTCTCTACATATTTCTTCCTTTGTAGAATATTCTTCAATCCTTCTTTCTCTTCTTGTCATAGCCTGCTCTACTCTACTCATTCTTTACTTTGAATAGTCTGACATGTTGAATATCATCAGACTCTGTGGCTACTTCCGTCATACGACTGGGAAAATCATAGCGTTTTGAAGCCATTTTGCAGATAGAGTTGTTGAAAGACTCATTTGCCTGGGTATTCGCTGATTTCATATAACGTGAAGAATGTTCAGCCAGTTCATCAAACACTTTTTGCGAAGAACTGATCCAATTGGCTTTAGAATTCTTACACTGTTCGCCATCACCATAACACTCATCGTGATCACCACACCAATGTTTAACATTTGCCTTTAGCATAGTTTTCAGCACAGTAGAATTGTTGTTGGCCACAGAAACAGCTACTTTGAACGCCTCTGTACTTCAGATGATTGGAATAAACGCAACGGTTTTTTTTGTTTTCCATCAACTACTTCACGTCAAGACTTCGTAATGTGGAGAATCATAGATGACTGTCTCTATGACGCACTTGTTGTATTCAGGTCGTTTGATGATGTTTATTTGTGACTTGCCACCATTGTAAGTTGCGAATTTTACTTCGTCTCTGTTGATTCAAAATTAGTCATGACAAACATGATGGCTAGAATATCTTGAAAGGTTGCTCGTAATCTTTCGTAATCCTGGAACTGATAAAACAGAGACACCTTAATGTGATGTGGAAGTTTGGGTGATCAGAACAGCCTAACGCTGACCATTAAGCCTCTGAAAGTAGCTTAACTTACCGTCAGATCCCAGCGAAAAATTTTAAATTTAAAAACAAAATTTTACAAAAAATTTCCTTTTCTGGTTCGACCTTAAGATTGTCAATTTAATGTCATCAAAGAAGTGTCACATTACATGTTTGGAACGCTATCGAGATTTGGGAATCCGGCAAAACAGTCAGCTTCAATTCCACATTCATTGACTCCACGCTTAATCTTGAAAAAGCCGTCCAAACCCCAATCAGCAGACCACTAGAAATTATGATTCAATAAACCGTTCAATGCTCGATAATCATCTTCAACAAAATTACACTTACAGAGTTTGCAACCAACCAATACTTGACTCCATTTTCAATACCATAACCAACAATCTTGACGGCATGACCACCCAAGAAGGAACCAGTTTCATGAGCTATTATGTGAGTTCACGTATTTTCACATCAATAAAAATCAAATGCAATTCATGGTTAAATATATGAATGATCACGTTCACAAGGATATTGTCCAAACAACACTTACTATAGACTCCACTCTTGTACTAAACAACCGTCACCATAAAATCACAAAATCCATCATGGTTACAAGTCAATCACATCAAAAAACTCCACTACTTACGGACATCTAAATGAATTATTGTTCGCACAAAACCCCACGTTAATACAGAACCAAAAACACTGAAGTACTTACAAAATCTTGATAAACAGAAAATCCTGTCTGAACTGGTCCGTTGGTAACAAGTTCATTCATAATCTTCTCTTCCTTAATAAAGAAACCACCAATAGATCCAACTTCATACCATGTCTTGGCCTTGTACTTTTGAGTGTTAATATCAATGTTGGTACCATTGCAATACTTTGGACAACTTGGAGCAACTCCATTTCCACTGACGTAAGGCATGCATGAATCAGGAACAATACCAGTATGTTCGAGGTACATCCAAGCTATTTCATGTTTGATCAAGAAGAAATTGTTGGTGACACAAATTGAAATGATTTGAAAACATACCAAGCCACAAAATTCCTCCCTGTGAGATTTGTGAGAATATAAATGTTATTTTTTCCCATTGCCAAAGGTGTGATCAAAGTTGATCAAACATCACAGTGTCGCATGTGTCAGTTGTGAAATTAAATTCCACAAATCTACTTACGTCACATCCATTGTTGTACCAATTGCAAGAAACCTAATGAAAGTTCAAATTCAATAAACACACAACCGTGGGTGTCAATGACATTAAAAATTTTCACAACAATATTCACACAAACATACCAAATCTAATGGAACATGATTGTCATTTTAAAACATGATTGTTGTGGTGTACGTACCTTGTGGTGACAAGACAACATTCACCTTTTTTGGTTGATTCAATGTAGCAATACAGAATCGATCTGACAATACCTCAGAGGCAGAAAAAGCCCAACAAGATCCACATTGTTGTTGATTACGAATTGGATGAATACAGGTTGGCCATTGTTGACGAGCATCAAAATTATCTGGGAGTGCTGATGCTTGTCCTTGCTTGGCAGCATAGTATTGGTTGACGAGAGCCATTTCATCTTCCGAGTAACGGATGGTTGGCTTCAAGCCTTTGAGACCCAACATCTTTTTGACATCACCAATAGTTTTACCGACAAATCTCTTATTGATTCCGGATTCCCAAGTAGTACGTTTTCTACGAATGTGTCTGATGATATCTAAATTCAAAGCAGGAGAAGAATCATCGTCTTGAACTAATAATTTAGCATGGAGGAGAGCAGCTGCTGCAACCAAAAGCAAAAAGCACACCAACAGGAGTTTGCAAGTTTCATATTTTTGAGTGATGCTCCGCGTCTTCGGAGGTGAGGCCCCGATGAAATTCTCAAGCATTCAAAGATAAAAAATCTGTGACCTTGCATTCAGTCATTATCCATGCTGATCGTTAAATTACACTCCTGTATTGAAATTAGGGTAACCCTATTTTATGTAATTTTAAAACTAATTGAAAACAAGGGTCCTTTTCAATTTCTTTTTTTGTGCTTTCTGTTTGAGTTGAGTTAAATGGTCTTGAATTTTCTTGGAATGATGGCTCGAGCAACATTCTCTTGGTGGAGATTGTGGAGGAATGACATAGATAGGTAAATCTGAACGTCCGTGGTTTGGAAATGCAGATCCCAAATTCAAGGTTATTTTCGGTGGTGTTCCTGGACTCTTTTCTGGTGAGTCTAAAAAGTTGATGTTGTTTGGAGGGGAGGAATGAAGTCTTTGCAACGGGCTCAAGAACTTTCTCATGTCACGAGGTTGTTTTACATGAAGTGATGTTGGTAAGGAGAATTCTTCTCGTTGCAAGACTGTGTTTCTCTTTCTCACAACGGGAACCGTTTGGGTGGCTTGAAGAGTGGCTCGATTCCTCAATGGTTGTGAATGAGGTGTTGCATTTTCTTTTTTCAAATAAGGAGATGCTCCAATCCTCAGAGCATCTGTACCAATGGCTGATGAAGACGTACGTGTTGCAGCGTTCATGCTTGAATGCAAAGAATCTCTTTCGTCGACAGCTTTCATTTCAACGGTTAACAATGATGAGGAACATTTTAGCTGTTTTTTCGGATTTGTTTTTTTAAATAAGGGAGATTGATATGTGGGTGTAAGGTATTGACGTGTGTTGGTGTTGGTATGCGAAGTGGAGGAAGAAAACAAAGTATCGGGAATTTGATCTTTCAATTCATGAATTACTTCATGTTGTATGGAAGAAATTGGAGCGGTTGATGATGATGATATTACATGGGAAGAGGGTGCTGAATTTGATACATTAAGGGTGGGTGAGGTAATAGAAGAATATGCGGCGGTTGCTTCGTTCGATCTTGAAATCAAGGTTAATGTCTTGGGAGGAGAAGATCCAGTGGAAGCTCTTCGTTTTGAGTTCTCAAAGCACGAATAATTGGAGAGAAGCTTTCTTCGTGCAATCTCTCTTCTGCAGAAAGCGCACAATCTACTATACTCACTCCAATGTAGATCATCAATATTTGGAACCCTCTCCCGACAACTGCATTCACTAAGAAACGATGAGGAGGATGCACTTCCCATCCGAAGCTTTAAAGAAATTTTTTTAAGGATTAGTTCTCAACGACGAACGAAAATGAGAATCATCATCTTTTGGATCCTTCACTGCTCGGAATCTCGATATCCTTAATGATCAAGCATGAACATCTATTAAGGAAGGAGCTGAGCCTCTAAAAGTGTGTTGTTTAATTCGATAGATCAGCACCAGCTCCCCAAAAAAAATGCCCAAAAAGCCTTCAATTCATTCCGTTGAGAAACAAATTCTTGAACACAAAGTGAATGTTCTCTCCAAGATTGGACAAGAGAGAAATCAATATGGCTACAAAAAGTATCGGGAACGTGAAATGATAGCTCAACAAAAACCATCCATGTACCTCCGATATAAACATTTATATAATAAGGATTTGGCTCAAGAGGAAGATGATGTGTTTAAATCATCCGGAGGAATTGATTCCAAAGATGATTTTTTGCAAGAAATTATCAATCCCGATAGTTCAAAGAACAATGAAGAGGATGACTTTTTTATTGATCCTGAAAAGATGAGTAAAAAGAAGGAGAAGAAGCTTGCCAAGCAATTAAAATATAAACAATTTGAAGAAAAGAAATTTACGACATTGGATGGAGAAGTGATTAATTTTAATGACGCTTCCGAAAAGGGCAATAAGAAGAGAAAGAGAGAATATGGAGAGAATGTGAACACTCCTGATTTACAAACTCAAAAGCGACTGGATCCAAAAAGTTACAAGAGAACGTCAATTTTATTCCAATACCACAAAAGTCAAACAAATTGTTGAAGAAAAAGAAGCTGAAAAAACAACCCGAAAACTCGGAAGATGAATAATTTATTTGGAAAATATTGACAACCGATCATGGTTCTTTCATCACTTACACACCATTTTGCTAGAATGCTTGGTATGAAGTATCAACAGCTCGTTTCTTTGAAAACTTGACTCGAAGAAAGCATATACAAAGAATAGTACCAGCGCATAGAATAAAGAGGCCTAACAAGGAGCCAATAACAATTGGAGCAATAAAGCTAACGGAGTTTTCAATACAGTGAGAAGGTCTGACAGGTTGGCCGACTGACATTAAAAAACCAGGATTGCACTCTGTGACACGACAAATATCAGACAAGTAACCATTAATGCATTCTCGAACTCCAACTCCATTAGGCACGTCACAACCTTGATTCTGACTGCATTGCAGGGATTGCTCAATTGCGACAGCAGAAATGTTAAAAGTTGTGCCGCTTGTTCTGCTCGTCATGGTTCCACTCAATTTTGAAAAAACACACAAATTTCCCAAGGTCCTCACTTGAGAGGCGTCTAATTTCAGTGAAAAATCATAGAGCGTTTGTTGGAAAGTCATGTTTCCATTCCACACGTCTCTAAAATATCGTCCATTCATTGAAAATGTTTCCGAGTATGCAAACCAATCATAGGTTTCTTTGATGAGAATAGTTTCTGTTGTCATTGCAGCACCATTGACATTGAAGATTGTAAAATCCCACTTTCCAATCACATGACAATGTTGTTCCAAGTAATACTTGATTGCGAGGAACGAGTCTCCGTCTCTCAGCAATCCATTATGAGAATTAAACGAAGAAATTCTTTGCGTAGCTTCCAATCCATCAAGCATTGCAGAGGTAAACGTTGCTACTCCATCTCCACTTGTATAATCTCCCATCGAATATTTAATTTGTGAAATGTTTGAAATGGTAAGGGATCCATCTGATTCTAATTGAATACCAGTTCCTGTTAATGAAACACTGAGTGCAGTTCTTCTTCCTTCTCCAAAAATATTATAGAAATATCTTGGTTGAAACGATCCATAAATATCTTTTTGAAAATTATATATCTGTCTAATGACAGAATTTTCAAGCTTGTAACTCAGAATATCAGCTCGAAATGGAACAAGTTCTGATTGTACATTTCCATTCATTTCACTTGTATATTCAACCTTATTGTCTTTGAGAAAAGTGTCAATGGCTTCAATCATTGTTTGATCTTTCACATCGACACCGTTCACACTAATTTTACCCTCTCCATTATTTCCTTTCAAGCTCAATGCCATTCTCTCATAGAATGCAATACTTCCTAAAGAGACACTCCTCACGACCAATTCATTCAATTTAAAATTATTTAAATTATTTCCAAATAATGAAGAAACAACCCAATCCTTTCCAGTTCCTTGCCAAGGAGAACCAAATGCAATATAAATATTCACATACGATGAAAGAGAACCATCTTCAACAAGAGAAGATTTTGTAATATAACCTCCCATGCTGTGTGAAATAATATTGACCTTATTTGATTTGGTTTTTGAAGCAATTGTTTTCACATAGGATGCAAGTCCCAATGCTGTTTTAGTAATGGATTGTCTCCAATCGTATGGGAATGCAAACAATGTTTGTCCTTCTTCATATCCTAATGAATTTTTTAAATAATTAATCATGTCATGAAAATAGAAACGATCTGGACCATTTCCTTGTAAAGATCCAGGATTTAAATTGTCAATAGCAAAGAGACCTGATCGATCCATTGGAGATGTTAAATCCCATCTGAATTTTATCATTACAAATGATTTTCATTTTGATTTTAAAATTTTCAAGTAAACAAATACAATATTACAAATATAATATATGGTCGATATATTATTCAAATATTGTCGAGTATGTTGTATATATGCATTGATTTTCTCAAAAATCACTTACTGTTCATCATCTGCAACAAATGATTGCATTGTATTTGAATTAATAATTTTACATGATAAATACATGAAATCTTGTGTGGAATTTGGATACGATTCATAGAGATGTTTTACAAGTTTACCAGAATTTCTGTCTGATGCTGAAATAATGCTGGCAGCATATCCGGGAACGAGAATGAGTGGAATTTGAGGTTTTAATTGTTGTTCTTGATGAAGAGAAAGAGTGGCAATAACGAATGAAGTGTGAAAAAAGAGTATATACAATGCTAGCGATAGAAAAACAAGTAGTGAGAAAATACTATTCGCTACTGAGACGGATTTCGGCCTTGTCATCGTGATGTGAAAAATTGTGTAAGTATAGAGGAACTTTTTGAATATTGATGATGGCAATTTAGAAATGATAATAAATAATTTATAATATATGATGAAGTTATTCTAGACAATGACAGAAATGTCTTTCAATTTTTTGTGAGAGGAATTTGTGTTACAATATTTTCGTAGGTTCAACAATTTTCTACTTTTTCACTTTCAATGCCAAACAGATAGCATTAATGCAGTATCGAAGTTTAGTTTTGTCACGAGGTCCATCACTGAATACATGGCCCAAATGAGAGTGACAACTATTGCACACCACTTCCACTCGTTCCATTCCAAGAGTACTGTCGATAATGTAACCAATGGCTTTGGGTGCAACAGGAGCCCAAAAAGATGGCCATCCCGAGCCTATTTCATCATCATCACGAAGAATTTGATCGTAAGATTAGATCCACAAGCTGAGTAAAACATTTGAATCACTTACCCGAATCAAAAGACGTCTTTGCATTGAACAAAGGAGCATCACAAGCTGAACAATGAAAGACTCCTTCCTCTTGCTGATTTTGTTTTAATTGATCCTTGAATGTTTTATAGCCTCCACAAAACGATGGTTCGGTTCCGGCTCGTCTCAGCACTTCATACTGTTTGGAAGTTAAGATCTTCTTCCATTCTTCATCGGTTTTTTGGACTGTAGGAGGAGGAAGTTGATTTTCGTCCTCTACAATGACAGATTCATCCGTTTCTACTTGCTTGAGTAATTGTCTTACTTGGTCCGTGTAACCCATGATGAAAATAATCGCGCTGCGTGGTAGTAAGATGAGGGAAGAGGATGATCTAGTAGCGATCAGAAGCTTAACCAAATTGAATTCGATTCAAAAAACAAAAGAGAGAAACTTTTTTTACGTTGGATTTGACCATCATTGATCACCACAAGCCTTTGATTGTATCAACGATCGCAGCGATAGGTTCATCATCAAGTATACGACTGAAAATAATATTGAATGTATTCGGATTCATTTGGAAATTAATCCTTCCGAATTGCTCCTCTCTCATCCTCAACGACAATTCCTGTTCAAGCCATTCAGGAGTTTGCTTTTCAAAAATATCATCAACCGAATACAAATTGGTTGTATTTCTGGTTCATTCGTTTTACAGTTATTGTTGTTCACCTGTAATCCTCTGATCAGTTCCTAATTTCTCCAAAAACAAGCTCTCTTTTATCTCTCATCAAATTCATAACGCGATGAACCCTGAAGCAGCAACGTTTCAAAAAATGGCCCAAAAGCCGATGGTTGCCTACGGGCTCGATAATTTTCGATGTGATAGTGATGATGACGAGGAAACACAAGAAAAGCCAAAGATTGAACTCAATCCTGTTGAACAAAAACCTATTCCACCCAAGAATGAGTTTACTTCTAATTTACAAATTTTGAGAGTCGAAACTCATTATGATCTCTCTACGCCGTTGGCTCAGAAAGCGAGTAAGTAGTAGTGGCAATTGTGAGAGAACTGAACATCATTGCTCACCGTTCATCATTATCACGGAATTTGAAAAATCGAATATGATATCTTCTCGATCAACAGTAAAAGGAACTTCATCAGGACACACACAAACGTTCTACATTGGCCCAAATGGACTAATTTTCAACGATGACGACTCTTCCAATGATGCTAAAAAGAACATGAATATTCCATATGACGATTTGGAATGTTACAAAATGGGACTAGGGGCTGGTGCTTTCGGATCTGTTGTACTCGCAAAACACAAACAAACAGGTCAAAAATTTGCCCTGAAAACTATTAGAGAAAGAAAAGGAGATAATGTATTCTCAGACGACGATGAATCAGATCAAAACAAATTGATTTGGGCTGAATTCAAAGCCATTTACGAAAGTGATCATCCTAATTTACTCAAAGTGCACAATTGTTATTTCAGAGATTATTGTTTTTATATGTTGTTAGATTTTTGCAATTGTGGAAGCTTGAAGGACGTATTCAAAATCACAGAGGGAACCACGGAGCGAATGATGTCTGTAATTGTGGAGAAGATCCTAAAAGGTTTAAACTATTTACAAAAAGAGAAGCATATCATTCACAGAGATATCAAACCAGAAAATATTTTGGTGGATTATGACCTGAACACCCAGCACGCAGAGGTAAAGATTGGAGATTTTGGTTTATGCGGACACAAAAAACTTGACATCAACTCTGATTTAGGAAAGACCATGTTCAATACTGTGAACGGTACAACAATTTATCTATCGCCTGAAAGACTTCAAGGATGCTCGTACAATTACAACTCCGATATTTGGAGTTTGGGCGTATTAACTATTGAATTGATGACAAAAGTTCATCCTTTGAGCACTCTTCCAACACTCTCCCATTTTGACATTGTAGACAAGCTTGAAAATATACAGAATGATATCTCTGAAATAATAGAAAAATACAATGAAACCACGGAAAAGAAGTTGAGCCCAGAATTCAGAGACTTTGTCTTAAAATGTTGCGAGCCTGAAAAAAACAAACGACCATTTGCTGATGAACTTCTCCGCCATCCATGGATTACCAAGTTTAAGGACGGAAAAAATAATGAAGAATTATTCTCGCTGTGGCTAAAACAATTTTTCATCAAGAAAAAGAGCATCACTAAATAAGACTAGCAATACGTCGAATTGGACAATGATTGGAGAAACTCGTTTGTCGAACACAATAACTAGAATATGTACAACTTTACTCATTGATGACATTTACGTGTAATTCGAAATGGTGTGAAAGCGTTAATCATGTGTAACAGGACATATCACTACTAACATGTACGATCCCTAAACTCATCCTTTCTAAACTCGAAACTATTATTATTATGTTACAAGATATCCTTCTCTCTATATCTCAACAAAGTATTTCTGATTGAGTCTAAGGCTGTGAAGTTTTGTCTCTTCTCCATCTCCTCAAATATCAACTTGAGGTCGTCAATCGAGAAAATGTTTGTTTTCCGATCAACCGTCACTCCCTTCGATTCCTGTTCCTCTCTTTCAAGCAAATGCCCAATAGTATTGAAAATATGCATGGATTTCAATAGCCCCAATTGAATGACATCACGATCTCCAAAAACATCACACAGAGTCTTGTATGACAATTTCATTGCATATCCTGAAATTCTGTCGAGAATGTAAGGCAATTCCTTATCTCTGTTTTTAACACATGTGAGCACAAACTTGACCATGTGATACTCTCGATCTTCTTGAGTCTCACAATTACCAATTAATCTTTTGAGAACTTGCAAAGTATGAGGATTCATGGAAGGAATGCCTAAAAATCCCTCAAAGAAAATATTTGGGCAATTCAAAATGAAGTATTTGAATCGTGAGTAGAAGTATCGCTCTACCAGTTGGTTTTCAGCGGATTGCTCCATTTCTTGCTCTTCCTTATCGATAATTGGTAACAAGGTCGCTTCTTCCTTGTCAGTCTCTTCGAACACACGAATTGGAATAGAATTTAACTCGAGAGACAATTTGTTGAACGACTCGGTCATTTCCTCAATGTACAATCTCTTCATTTCTACAATCTTCTCCATCACATAGAAGAACACATTTGGAAGATCCTTCTCAACTGCAATCTCAATCATATTGTCCATCTTCAAGACCTTTTCTTTAGCATCCAAAGGACATGTATGACTCTGTAAATAATCACTGAACAAGGTGTTTGCAGAATTTAAATAATCCAAATGAATCATTTCACCCAATAGAATTGAGAACAAATCAATATGATGGAAAATACTGTAAAATTTCATATCTGTGAATTGAAGAATTTCACCAACATCTCTCGTATTGAGAGTTCTAAAGACAGCATAGGTCATGAAAGGATGTTTCAACACTTCCCACAAAATTCCTTCACAGCCGTGTTGAGCAGCCAACACTTGCAAGATTGGAGAGCAGTGAATGAAGAGAGAAATGTTGTACTTTTGAATCAATTCTGGAAGTTCTTTTCTGGTTTGATCTTGCTTGTTTTTACTTCTTAGATGTTACATGTGTTTGATGGTCAGCATTGATGATTTTCATACACTCTTGAAACTTACCCTTTGATCCAATTCACTAAGTACGTATGAACAACCTTTTCATTACCAAGAAAGTGATTTTGTAAAACTGCTTCTCTTGCAGCAGAGTTCACCAAACTGAATTGATATTTGAAACATTCATAAGGTGTGAAAAACTTGGTGATCTTCTTGAATACATCAAAGAATGGATCGGAAGTGGTCAATGGGCCAGGTGCTTCAATGATATCTTCCAACTGAACAGGAATGTATTCAGAAGAGGTTTTCAATTTTGGTTTCTCTGCCAGATGTGACGCATGAACCTTCTTGGGAATTTTATGAGAAGTTGTGTCGTGAACATGATGATGATGATGTGCATTCTGTTGCACGAGTGGTTTATCAGGCATTTTGAACAAAGTCGAGTACTGAAGTTTTTAACATGTTGAACAAGCAAAATCATGAGCAGCAAAAAAGGTTCTCAAGAATGGAAGCTGTTAAAGGAAATTTCACAAATTGAGAGGAGGACACAAAAATATGCATTGCCCTTTTATTTTACAGTTTCTGGTGTACCATGGTCTTTGGTTGTGTTCATTTGTTAAAAAAGATCAATTAATTAATTTCTTCATTGTTTTGTTGGACAACTTTTTGGGTGGTTTCTGTAAAATGGTGATCGAATTCCAATAACATTTGCAACAATGTGTTGCTATTCTCATTTCACGTGTGAATTGAGAATTAGTTGTTGCTCGTCTTTGGAATCTCTCAAGAGAGAATAATGATTACAAAATCTCACTTTGGACGCGCGAGGACTGAACCGACCTAGCGGCCAATTCCCCAAATTAAGACAAATTCGATGCATTGTAATTGCAAACTCAACTCCAAAAAAATATCACACTATGGACACTCACACCCATCCTGTTTCACCTCTCTTCTTGAATGAGAGTGCTGCTTCGTCACAATTACCATCCAATGGATCCAAGTCAACCACAAATCAAAACTCAAATGCATATTTTGATGAAGAGAGATCTCAATCCAAGGCTGTTTCCTATGAAGAGTTACACGGAATCAAGCCAGTCGACATGGACAAGAAAATTCAAGTTACTTACAATAACTATATCATGACTGATTCATTGTTAACATTGCAAGGTGCTGATTGTAAGGGAGGATTGACTCATCATGGTACGTTTTCGGAGATGATTTATTTTTTGCAATAATCATGATGATGAATGCACATGCATTGCTATGCCTATTGCTGTGCCCTGTTGGAATCTGATGAAACACCGTTCTTGTTGCTGAATCGAATGCATTTGAATTGTTGATCGTGTCATTCCATATCGGAATTAATCCTTTCAATAACTGTTTCGAACATGGCCCTTTGATTACAAATCACAGACGAACATTTATTTATTGTTGTCCATCAAAGCTTTGAACTGTGGTTCAATCAAATTTTGTTTGAAGTTGAGAGCATTCAAAACATTTTGAAGAAAGTGTTCAATTATGCCAAAGAACACCCTAATGAAGATGTTGACCTCACTGTTGAAAATACTCAAATTCTAGTTCATAGATTAGAGAGAGCAGATCAAATTCTTCGTTATTCACTTGGTACATTTGATATCTTGGAAACTATGCATCCTGCAGATTTTTTGGAATTTAGGTATGTTTGTCACAATTGAGCTAGCATGTGCTATTGACCTGTCATTTGGAATCTTACTTTCATTGAATGTCAAACCATTGCAATGACCATTTGGAAATTCCAAATTTTCACATTGTGACTTCCTTATTCACCCAATGCATTGAGCACAGATCTGTTATTGGACCAGCAAGCGGTTTCCAATCTGTTCAAATGAGAGAATTGGAAGTCATGATGGGATTAAGGGATTCCAATCGTAGAATGTGTGGAGGAAGAACAAGCTATGAAACCGATCTTCAACACGACATTTTTGGATTAACTCGTTTGAAGAAGAGACAACAAGAGATGAGCATTAGAAAATTGGTTTATCGGTGGCTTGAAGAAATTGTCTATCCCAAAATTCCAGGAACAGAATTTATTTCCACCTTTTTGGAAAGAAAGAGAGAGAATTTAGCATTCCAAAAGAGTCGATGGTTCAATCCAGAAACTGAAATGGCAATTATCGAACAACATATTGAGAAGGAGATGAAGCCCGCAAGACAATGGATTACCATTGAAGATCAAGATTTTCACGTCAAACAAAGAACTGCCTTCAAGGTCAATAGTAGTGGAGCTCGTAGTTCTGGTGGATGTCCATTCTTTTCTCAACAACAGTCTTCCATGATGGATGGAGAAACCAAGCAAGAAACTTGCCCTGTTACTTCTCAAAGTAATGGATCTGAGAACATTGTTCCTCCAAAGAGATCTAACGAAGAGAAGATTGAACGTATTAAGAAACGTCGTGCTGCTATTTTGTTCATTATGAGCTATAGACATCACTATATGCTTTTTAATTATGCCAACTTACTTGATCGTTTGGTTGCATTAGAGGAATCTTTGCTCATGTGGAGAACTCGTCATGTTCGCATGGTAGAGAGAATGATTGGAACTCGTACAGGAACAGGTGGTAGTTCTGGTGTTGACTATCTTGAAGGTACTCTCAAGTATCGTGTATTCCTAGATCTGTGGGAATCAAGAAGTCACTTTATTCAAACCACTGCACTTCCAAAGATTCAATACAAGTCTGATATTAACCAATTTGTATTTGAAAAGTAAGAGAGAAAGGAGCTTATAAATAAGCTTTTTGTAGCAAAAACAGAATTCCTCTTTCAAAAATTTTTGTACGACATCCTTTTGACAAACTCAAAAAAATTATCATGATCACGTCATTGCTCCATGATGAATCGAAGAATACCGACGAGTCAAGTACTGAAACGTCGTCAGGAGAGATTGTCAAGCCCAAGCATTCGGAGCTGGTTTCTCAAATAATTTCAGATGATATTTTGAAAGTATTTTTCTCTGACTCCTGTAACAACAACATCCAACAAGTCTTTTTTTCGTCTGCAATCAAAAAGATTATTCTCACAGAAGGAGAAGGCGATGTTCTTGCCAATGAGCGATCCAAAGTGAGATGTAAGTTGTTGTTGACAAGACTTTTGGAATTTTACTTTCAAAGATCGTCACTGTTCTAAACTATTTTACAAAACTTCTTCAACTCAGAGTGAATGGAACACACACATCTTTCTTGACAATGGCTTAAAACAAGAGCGAGTCCTCCACAACAAGAAGTTGTATCCTATTCTTCTGAAATGTCTCTACACAATGAAAATGAATGAAAAAGCCATCTTTATGATCCCACAAAAAGTTTGTGCAGAAATTGACAACACCATCTTTATGTCAGAGTCGAAAGAAAACATTTCTCTTTCTTCATGTTTTCAATACTTGTATTGTCAATACTTTGAAATTACGTATTTGGATTACAAACCATGCCAACAAGTTTTTCTGAAAAGTTGTTGGAAATTTCACAGAATCGACAAGCTGCCAATGACATGTATAGACAAGCCATTCAAATGAAGATTCAAAAAGATGAAAGATTCAAAACTCAAATCAAGAAGGCTTTATACAAGTATAAGGATACACTTTTTGCAATGGAAGAAATTCGATTCGAAGGGCCAGACGAAAAGAAGTCCTATTTCGAAGAAAAACACAAAATTCAACTCAATTGGCAAAAGTCAACCTGGAATTACAGGAATTTCAAAAATGCATGCAAATATGTGAACGGGTCTTACATTTTTCTCCAAACCATCATGAAGCTCTTTATCTCATTGCAAGATCATGTTTAGAAATGAAAGACACTGAGAAGGGATTAATATATATAGAGAAGGCACTTTTCAATATCCAGCAACACAAAATCCAGTCAAAAGGCCAATCTTCAAAAGAAGAAGATCTTGAAAAGAATATGAAAATAGTACAGCAACGTTTAGAGCGATTGAAAAAAGATCAATATCAACAAGAAATGAAAAAGCAATCCAAGACGAAAATGTTTGGAGATTTATATCGAGATACCATGGAGGACAATTTCGAAGAGTATCACAGTTTTGATGAAGAGGAAATATTGTTTGACAAGGATTTGCAGATGGAAAGAACACCCTTAATCTTCTTCAATGATGGTCAAATTGTTTACACACAAAAATAGTGCCATTTTTTGTGTGAATATGGTGTTGTAATATAGAGGAGTGGACTGAAGGTGTGAAAGAGCTGAAGATATCACATTCCTTCACACTTTCGTTTTGCACTTTTCGAATCTTTGTCATTTTAACTTTGACAAATTGGCAGCACGACAACCCACACGAATAAAATGTCTCTCTCCGAGGAAGTATCAGTAGAATCGTTGTGTGATCATTTAACCACGACATTGTCTCTTGAAAATCTCCTCGAGAAGGAGAGAACATTCATCAACCAATCACTTCAAGAAAAATACGAAAACGAAAAGCACCAATTACAGCTCATTGAACAAGAACGTTATGAAAAATTCAAACAAGAACAACCACATGAATTCTCAAAACATGTGGAGCTAGTTCGTGCCATTCTCAAGATCAATTGGAACAAAATACGGTCAAAATCAATGTCGGAGGCCAGACGTTCATGACCACATTGCGCACCATCAACAAGCGAGAAAATTTAATGAAAGTGATGATGACCTCGGAGTTCATGATTGAAAAAGATGAGAATGGAGCGATCTTATTTGCAGATAGAAATCCTTTTTACTTTAACATGATTTTAGAGTTTTTGAGAACAGGTAGGAGGTTGATACGTATTTAATATTTATTATAATTTTATTACTGGCATGGTCAACTCAAGGCTCAACAACTCATATCGGGCTATGGAAGGCTGATAGTGAGGTCTCTATGAAGCATTTGGTACAACTGTTTGAAGAGTCCAACTACTTTGGATGTGCAAAATTAAGCGAAGCCATTCAAAATAGACTTAAAAATTGTTCATTATTTAGAGAAGATGAAGATGATGATGCATGTATCACACACTCATTTCTTGAAAATCATATACGAGTAGAAGAGGATGTTGAACCGGCGAAGTCTGAGAAAATTATTTCTTTCAACGTGCGGGGGCAATTACTTTACCCTATTGCCATTGAGAAACTGGTAAAACATTCAGAAAGCCTGTTTCCATCTCTTCTCAAGGAAACCAATGAAAATACTATTTTTCTAGATAGAGATCCGTTGGTGTATCATATCATCTTTGACTTTTTGGAAACAGGTCGATTTGATGAGATTTGCAAGCAAGACCAACAAGTGAAAACACAAATTAAGAAGGAAGCAAAAGAATTGAATCTTTTAGAATTGTTGGAATATTGGAATATACTTCGATATCACATTGAACACCTTGGATATAGCAATAGAAGAATGAAAGAAGAAGAAGATTTATTGAGAAGGTTGTTTGTTTCTGATAGAGACCATGAAATTCTTCAAAATCCATATTTGCATTTGCTGAATGTATTTGACGCTAATCAAGAAGCATTTATGATGAAAAACCCTCCTAAAGGGATTGGTTTGTTGTTTGATTTTGAAAATCCAATGGAAGCATCCAAGTTTAAAGTCTCCAAGCCCTCTATTCCACATCTGTGTCCTGATTTTGAGACCTTTCAGATTCAGTTCGACACTCTCACTTGTGGTATTTTTGATGGCATGAACTGGGAGAATGTATTTTGTGCAGGTGGTTGTGTTTTACGGGCCATCCTTGCAACCCCATTTGCCAACTCTTCCAACAATCCAATCACTGATTCTGACGATGAATTAGATGATGGAGATGTATCGGAGGCAACTATGGACGAGCTTGAATTCTATTCAAATGATTTTAACAGAAAAAAGCATGATCAACACAGTGCTACCTGTTTTGATGAAAATTTCCAGAAAAAACTAATATCATACTACAACAAACACGAACGATGGAGTAACACGGATATAGATCTCTTCTTGTATGGACTCACAGAATGTGAAGCAGAACAAAAACTTGTGGACATTTACAAACACTTTAAGAAAAGGCTTCGAGCCTTTAAAAAAGCAACAAACCAACCAAAAGCTTTTACTGACATTATGTTAATCAGGACATCCCATGCCCTTACTTTTAGATTTTATGAGCCCGTTAGAACAGTCCAAGTTATTTTACGTATCTACAAAAGTCCATCTGAGATTCTTATGGGTTTCGATATTCCTTCTTGTTGTTTTGGTTATGATGGCAGTAACGTGTATTGTCTTCCAAGAGCAAAGGAATCATTGGTCACAAGAACTAATATTGTGGATCCAGATAGACAATCCACCACGTAAGTGAAGAAATATGACAATTTTATGAATGAATAATATTTACCTATATAGTTATGAGTCAAGACTCGTAAAATATGCATTGCGAGGATTTCGGATTGGAATACCAAACTATCAACCCGCTAAGGTTAAAGCGAATAATTTTGTCGACGACGAGTGTAGAAGGAATGGTTTGGCAAAAATTTTATGGCTTCAAAACCGTTATTCATTCACACTATCACACCCTGGAATACTGACCTCAGCTTTTGACATTTCGTCGCCTTCGCCAAATCACGACTACTGTATTGTGAAAATACCAAAAGATCTTATTTCTCCATACTGGTTGCACAGTCGTATTAAGAGTCAGTACACCTATGCTGTTGAGGAGCTCAACCAACATCCTTTTTTTGATTTTACTTTGAATGACATTAATGGTATTTTGAACTTAGCATCCAACAGAAGTACATTGAGCGCAAAGATTGAATGGATCACTCTCGAGCCTACTCGTCAATATATTGGCAGTTTTAATCCAACAGACAGAAATTTTTTCAAGGATGCATATCAAACCAAACAATTCAAATATATTTGGGAGTTTAAAGAAGGAAAAAAAATATTCACACCATTTAATATCTCAGAAAGTATCTCTCTTGAAAGACACTACAGATTAAATCGATCATCGTTTGAAATTGGAACCAATAATCGTGTAGACTTTGAGGACATGGTCCAAATTATCAATGAAGATACTCCTGACGAAATTAGAAGAAAAGTGAGAAGGAAAAAAAAAGTATGCTCCCCACTCCAAAAAGGTGAAGATTAATTTAAATAAAATATATTCATTCGCCTTCTAATCAACAATTTGAACAAAACAAACAAATCGAACAAAGTGCTGATCTTGCAAACAAACACTCAAAGAGTGAAAGCCAGGGGAAATGTGCAGCTCAATTTAATTTCTTTTCACTGACCCGCCAAAATGTTTGAGCTTAAATTACAAACGCAAAAAAAATAATTGAACTCAACAGCAAATTCTCTTTCCACTCAATTACGAACAACAATAATATTTTACGGTGCAGTCGTGTTATCGATCCAAATTATTGTACATGCTACATGACGGAGGATTGCTTATGTTTAATGAAAGATCATCATCGGAATCGTTGGAGAAGGGGTTTTTGCGCCAAATCCCGATGACCTCAGAGGATGATGGCTCAAGCAGCTTTTTATTGAAAGAGTTATTGGAAACTTATAGCATCTCAAATGATGAAGAGATTGAATTTTCGGAACGGTGGAATAGTCACGGTGACAACATTTCCATAGACGGTAGGTATATTGTTGTTTTCATCAACAAACTCATTGACAAATTGAACAGAATACTCTGCGGAAGATGACGATTATCATCGTTATGTAGAAGAGTTTGACAACATTATACAAAAGAGACAAGTCCCAACGGTGATTCAAGAAGGTGATGTATTTCTGACTGCCATCGAAGATAAAGCTAGTTTTGGTATAGATGAAGATTTTGAGGAAATCCACAAAATGTTGGATCAAGATGATTTTGTAGAAGAATATCTCTCCACTGTGAATGAGCTCAAAAATTCGATTGTTACAGCTGTAGGTTATTATTTAGGTAAAAATACACTATCAAAAACATACATGCACCATATTGCGCAGATCAAAGAAAAGGTACAACATGTGCCAATTACTCGAGTTGAAACGCCAAGAGTTGTTAACAAATCACTGTCTTTGGAAAAGATGGAATCGCCTCGAATAACTGAATCGACAAGCACTAGAGATTCTATAGAGACACTCCATTTCAAATCATCTCAAAAGCCAAAACTGAACAAAGAAAAAAGTGCGTTCCAAGAATTATTATTGCAGTCAGAAATATTGAAAAGAAAATTTGAGGAAGAAAACATGAAGAGGATTGAAGAAGAACAAAGAATTGAAAAAGAGCTTCAAGAAAAAAAACGAAAAATCTTGGAAGAAAAAAGAAAACAAGAAGAAGAACGTAAACGAGAGGAAGAGCAACGAAAAAAGGAGTTAGAAGAGCAAGAACGAAAGCTGTTTGAACATCAACAAGAAATTCAGAGAAAAATTGAGATTGCAAACCAAAAAAAACAGCAAGAGCTTCTTGAAGAAGCAGAAAGGCAAACTAAACTGAAAGAACTTATAATTAAGAAAAAGGAAGAGCAAAAAATTAAGGAAGTGCAGGAAAAAGAACGGCAACGACTGGAGAATATTAAAAAATCTGAAGAAAGAAAGCGAAAGATTGAGCTAGACAAACAGAAAAAGGAAGAAGAACGGAAACGAAAGATGGAAGAAGAAAGGAGGAGAAAGGAGGAGGAGCAAAAGCGTCAAGAGGAAGAACGAAGGCGAAAAGAAGAGGAAGCATTGAAACTACAGAAAGAGCTTGAGGTTAAACGACAACTCGAAGAAAAGAAAAAAGAGCTTGCCAAAGCAAAAGAAAACAAACGAAACTTTATTGTTAAGACGATTGCTGAGGCACTACAAACTTCTAAGAAAAACAGCAAGTGGACAGTGTTGGAGCGGTTAACTTCATGGAAAAGTCATGTACAAAAATTCCTCAAATCTCCTCCCATTTCCTCCATGGGATCGACTCAAGATTTAAAGCCAGCTCAAGCAGCAAAGCTAAATGTTATTTTGGATGAGGACATTATCGATAACTCAATGCCTTTTGAGAAAGATAACTCTCAAGTCACACACATCAATATTCGAGGAGAAGATATTTCCTCAGCAAAACATAATTTATTTACGGCCTTTCCTAAAGTGAGGGCCCTTATTCTAGATACTAATTTATTTCAAAGCCTGTCATCTTTGAGCGGTCTTCCCTCACTAGAAACACTTTCAGTGAATGACAACCGGTTATCCACATTAGATATTCCAAGAGAGAGCGCATCAAAGTTGAAAGAGCTGTACGCTCTCGGTAATAACATTTCCTCGATAACACCTCTTAAAAACACGAATCAGCTCAGAAGTATTAATTTGTGCAATAACAAAATTCAGGATTTGAGCGGCATTCAGAATAACAAGAAATTGCAATATCTTCGAATTGATATTAACAAGCTTACGGATTTAAGAATTTTAGATGCATTCACCAATTTATGTTATCTTGACGTTGGATACAATGAGCTGGAAAGCATTGACAAATCACTCATGTTTAACCTTTTGTTGGAGGACATCATTCTGTATCAAAACAAAATCACTTCCATTCCATCATTCCATCACGTTCTCCTTAAGAGTTTGTACCTGAATTCAAATCAGCTGACATCCTTACCCCAGTCATTTCTATTTTCTCCGTTGATACAATACCTTAATTTGAGTGGAAACAAGCTTGAGCATCTTTCTCCACTTTCTAGCTGTATTATGCTTAGAAATATTAATTTATCATTTAACAATTTACAATCTATCGACGAGCTATTACATTTACGATTTTGTAGAAATGTTGAAGAAATGAAGTTGAATGATAACCCTATTGCTAGAGGTGTATTATACAAGGAGCTGTCAATTGCCTTGCTACCAAATCTTACAAATCTAGATGGCGAAGTAGTGAGCTCGCTAGCTCGACAGAATGTGTTCTCTCATTTCGTTTTTTACTCGCCCAGGTTAACTGGCCATGTGGTGTCATTCATTAATCACTCTCTCAAAAGATCAGTTCCATCCATTAACAGTTCAATGTTTAGAGACAATCAATACAAATTTATGAGAGACGCTATCACTCTGGATAAATCTCAGAGAAGTCTACAATCTCTCAAAACGAACGAATGGAACACAAAAACAACCTACTATTACATGTGTTCACGACATATTAACGAACGATCACAATTTAGCAATTACCATCAATGTATTTCTTCAGAGAAAGTAACTGAGAAAAACTTTAAAGATGCACAAATAAGATTTTCAAGAAGACTTGATAACCGATTATCCCAATATGACGCAAAAGTGGATCAAAAGCAACAACACTTTGAGGAACATCTCGGCTTTAATCCAAAACGACACCAGAACGTTTTTACGATAAATGCTGAATACGAAGAAAAACTAAAAAAGCTAAATTCTGCCATTCTTATCCAACGATGGTTCAGGTTATGGAAAATAAGAAGAAAGAAGCGACTTAGGGAACGAGAAGAAAAGGCAGCTATTGAAATTCAACGAAACTGGAGAGGTTACATCACAAGAAAACATAACCTTGATTGGATCTTGCATGCATTGAACAAGCGACACAAAGCTGCAACAAAAATTCAGTCCGTGTGGAAAGGATACAGAGTGAGAACAATTCTGAAGAAAGCAAGACAATTTGAGGCAGATGAAATATTCGAACTGGAATCTGCAGTGGATGATATTGAATATCCCTCAAGCATCTTAAATGATTATCTTCCAATTAATATCAAAATACCTGAGAACAGAACGAAAAAGAAAATTGACGTCTATTATTACAACGTACATACAAAAACAAGTCACGGAGGAGATGAATCTATTAAGGAGCTTTATAGGAGTGCAAATCTAAACATGCCACAACAGTTAACGGAAGAAAATACTATCCCATCTCTTATTGTAAATAGATCCAACAATGAGGTAAAATCGAAAAATGGATGGATGGAGGAAGAAGATGAAGCTCATGATTCACACGAGTCCTCTCAACTTGCAATAGACGAAGGAAATACCTCAACCCAAAGCAGTGTCAGTTCACAAAAGTCATCCAACTCGAATCTTGAAGCTATCAAAAACACCTGGCATTTCAAGAATATTGAAACAGCAAAGGATTTATTCGCTAAAAACAGTCGAGTCCAAAAAATCAAAAAGCAAAAACAATTAAGGGAAGAAATGAAAGATCCTATGAAAAGATTGGAAATGTTTAAAAAGAAGTCAAGCGCAACAACTGCTACAAGTATTCAGACAAGCAAAAGCAAATCTTCTAACAAACAAAATCTAGCAACTCACACGGCTCACATTGATACAGACATGGAATTGAGGTCACTCTCCTCGTCAGAAACAGATTCACGACACTCTTCAGAAAATTTACGTCTTCCCAAAATCAACAACAAACCTCGTGGAAGGTAAGGCAGTAGTACCTTATTGACTTACAGTAATGGATTGGACATGATTTCTCAACCTTTTGATCCTCTTGCTCTCCCACAGTTTTTGTCAATAAAATTGGCTTGTGAACTCTATACGAACTGTTCTTGCATGAAATCTCCCTAGATGCCGTCTTCAAATTTGTATTTGAAGTTTTGAACGGTTGGTTATTATGATCAATTCGGCAATCTCTGGAACATCAAAATTCTATAAAAAAATGCAACCACTGCTAACCCGAATGAATCATGATCCTACTCTATTGGATCAGCATAATCATGTGCAAATTCCAGAAGAACACACTTGGTTTGAAATCCGTTTTAAGAGCCATGACGAAGAAAAACAAGAATTGAAAGGCTTGCTAGAGAGAATGAACGAAAAACCGCAAGTTCCTCTGCAACGATTGTTCCTGGTGAATGGACATCTCACTTCTGACACAATTCGGAATTTGGACAAGAATGGTTGTTCTAAAAATTTGCAACAGTTGGAGCTCATTGGCACTCCTCTCGATGATTTTACCTTGTTGCATTCATTCCTGGAAAGAACCTCATTCATGAAGAATTTGAGATTGGTCGGATGCAACCTCTCCGATGAAGGCTTGAAAGAATTGCTTGGACGAGACAATAACAAGTTTCTAGAGAAATTAGAATTATTAGATTTAACTGAGAATCAACTCACAATAGATGGAGTTTTGAAAGTGTTCGCTGAACACGCTTCTTCTCTCGCTTCTTTGAAATATCTCTTTTTGGAAAATAATTCATTTGATGAAGAAGAAATTGAAATGTGTCGTTCTTCGTTGAAAGAACTCTTTCCCTCGTTAGAAATTATGTTGTTGAAAAAGACAGATTTCTCTCTCGGTGAAGATGAAGTTTTTACTCAACAATTATTCAAATCTATTAACACGGTTTCAAGTCTCCTTCAACAAGAAGAAGAACATACTGAAGACAAAGACAGCACTACTCATAATGGTCTCTCAGCAGAGTACATGTACCAATTGGCTAACATTCTAGAAAATCCAAGTATCTTACCATTTGAATCCAAGCAAGTGACCCAATTATATTTCAAAGCGGCCTTGGCTGATTATCCACCAGCTCAATATCACGTAGGATGTATCTTTTTCAAGAACTATTGTGTGGACGACACAATCATTTATAATCCCATTGAAAGCAAATTCTTTTCAAAAAGTAATCGAATGGCACATTCATGGTTTGAAAAAGCAGCTTCTCATGGTTATGCATTGGCTCTTCTCAAACTTGCTCATTTTCATGAATTTGGTGTTTCTGGAGTTGAACAAGATGATGAAAAAGCATTTGAATTGACTCTTCGAGCAGCCCAATCTGAAGACTGTCCACAAGCATGGATGCAACTGGTGAAAGGTATTTGAGAGGTATTGGAACACAACCAAATGCGACAAAAGCTATGGAATACTTGACCAAAGCAGCGGAGAATGATCATAAAGAGGCCATTCAACTCTTAGCACGTATCTATCATCATGGACTGCCTCAGTCATCTTCTAAGGAAGGTGATGGCAAGACAGTGGTTAATGACGAAAAAGCATTGTATTGGTTTACAAGATTGTGTGAAATCGATCCAGAAAATGCACAAGCGTTTTACATGGTTGGTGTGTATCATATGGGAGCATTTGGTGAGTTTGAAAATCAAGACGTGCAAGAAGCAGTTCGTGCTCTCACATGTGCTGCAAGATTAGGTCACGGACAAGCTTGTTATCAATTGGGTGGATTTTGGTTACACATTCAGCAAAATCCAGAAATGTCCTTCTTTTGGTTTAGAGAAGGATCTCGTCTAGGAAATGAGGCTTGTGTGGAAGCTTTGAAACAATTCACTGTTGTTGACTCGAGAAATCCAGATCTGTGAACAACTTGGAAATTTTGGAATTTTACAAAAAAAATGGCACGAGGCAATCCGAACATTTTCGAGGGGCATAAAACGTTTCATCTCTTGACCTACAATACATTCCTCATTCATATGCTCATTGGAGAATCACCTCCCTATAAATCGGAACGAGTCAAGGGATTTTTACATCAATTAAACAATGATGAAAATCAATTGGATTTTGTATTTTTTCAAGAATTGCACCGATTTGGAAATGTTTGGTTCAAACTCTTTGATAATTCGCCGTATGATGAAATGTTGAATGGATTGATTCAAAAAAAAATTGGACAAAAACTTGCTTTCCATGTGGTGGAATCTAAAAAACCATTTCCACTCTGTCAAGATTCTGGATTGGTGATTTTGAGTAAATATCCAGTGTTGAAATCTGAAAATTACATCTTTAAGAGTACAACTTGGAGATCATATGTTACTGCAAAGGGTATATTATATGCATTGGTGATATTTCCTCAACACAGGATGTGTCTCAAGATGATTCCAGAGAGTCGAGGAACAATTCCAATAATAATAGAAAAACTCAAGTTGCCAACAACAACCAGCTATTACACTTATTCAACTTACACATGGAAGCTTTTGATGAAAATAAGAGACGTCTCCAAATTCAAGAATTGGTTCAATTTATTAAGGAATGTATTGAACCTTTTTTACATACTACAGAGGCTCCTCCAAGAATTATCATTTCAGGAGATTTCAATATTGACAGTATTAGAGAAGAAATGTACAACGAAATGATGAATCTGTTGAATACGGAAATTGGTTTGTGTCAAGATGTTTTTGGCTCAAAAGTTTCCGAGCATCCTACGACTTTTGCTGGAGTGTTGTGTTTGGATCATGTGATAGTGAGTGGAAATTTCAAAGCACAACTGAAATTGTGAATTGGACACACACGATGGAACAGCGAATCATTCCACTTTCGGATCATTCTGGAGTGCAGGTGAAACTTCAACTAAGATAGTTCATGATAGTCATTAAAAACAACCACAAAATGATTCACTTATTATTTGACTAATATCTGAACTGTCACATTGTAAATGATCTTAAATAAATTAATTTAAAAAATTGGACCTGCCAATCATTAAACATCTAACATGGCATCGACCACATTGGTAACCATGCTTGCAATAAGAGAGCGGTCTGGAATAGCCACAGCAAGACCATACACTGGTGCTGATCCCTTGACACTATCAGGATTATTCTTAACTTGAGCTACAGCATCTTTGAGGTCCAAAATAAATTCATCAGCCTTTTCATCTGTTGCTGTATTCAATGTAATACAAATATGGAAGGCGCTAGGGAATTGCAATGCATTCAAAGACCAACCTCGATGTGACAAAAAGTCCATCACTTGGAAAATGTTAATATTACTGTAGGAAGATTTTGTTTGAACAGCAATCACCACAGTGCTTGGATTTCCACATACTTCAACTTCTGGAATTTCTTCAGTAATTCTCTTCTTAATTCGTAATACAGTATTTACAATTCTTTTGCTTGCTTCTAAATATCCCTTTTCACCAATATGCATCATGGAGGCCCAAGCAGCTGCAACAACAGCACCACTTCTAGATCCTGACATGGTTGGAGATGCATAAACACCACCCATCCAATCAGTCGTAACAAAGTACATGTACTTTCTCAGGTCTTTGTTTCTAAACAATAATACACTGCTTCCCTTTGGTGCCATTCCAAATTTGTGGGTGTCCACACTGATGGTTGTCACACCAGGTAGAGTAAAATCAAATTCTTTCACTCCAATGTCGTATCCTAATTTCTTGGCGAATGGAACCACAAATCCTCCCAAACAACAATCGACATGAAGTCCAATTCCATGTTTCACTGCTAGCTCGTTCAACTCGTCAATTGGATCAATAGTACCTTGACTGAAACATGGAGCAGAGCCAACGAGCAAAATGGTATTAGAATTAATTGCTTGTCTTACCAAGTCCATTTTAACCTTAAAGGTTGTCAAATCGACATCAATCAATCGTAATTTCAATCCCAAATAGTGACATCCTTTCTCAAAGGCACAGTGAACAGTTCTTGGAGCAATCACTTCTGGATGTTTAATCCACGGTTTTTCTGCTCTTGCTTGGTCTCTGTATGACTTCAAAGCCATAATAATACTTTCAGTTCCGCCGCTGGTGACAGCACCAACAACTCCCTCACCTGTTTCCTTATTGAATGGACCATTCATGAAAGCAGCTGTCATTCTAATGACCTCAGATTCCATCTTACGAGTGTATAAAAAACAATCGGCATGCAATGGATTTGTATGCATAAAATAACTATAAGTTTTAGCCAATAATTCCTCGTGATGTTTTCTGAAAGCTAAAGGATCAGAAGAACGATCTCCATTCTTTTCTTCAGTCTTATTGAGCTCTTCGTTGTCAACTTTGGCATCAATGTACACAACACCTGAAAGCTTTTTTTCTTGAACTTTTCTTCGATCAACATCTCTCATTCGTTGCAAAAGTGATAACAATTCTTCATAGGGAATTCCTTCAACAGGCAATTGGTAATTAATTTCCTCATTTTCAATTCCTTTTTTAAAAGACAATTTAATTTCCTTTGAAATCTTCACCAACGTCGATTGAATACCAGAATCCACCATCGGAAGTTTTCTCACTGTTTTCAACAACATTCCAAGAATGACTCCAGATAATCCATTCGGATGTTCCTTTGAAGCCTCCCAAAGCTGCTTTCCATAATATGCAGAAGCCATTGCCGTTGCTGTATAAAACATCAAAGTTAAAGGCTTGATATGTTTCAATTGATCATTGAGTTCATCCATTTTTCGGAGAGCTATTTGAAACGGATTCGTCATGAATGAGGAATAGGATGCAACGTTGGTATTATTTGAGAGTCCCGATGATGAAGAAGGAATGGAGGACATTTTTTTTTTAATGTTTGGATGATGATTTTAATTGATGGAAGTTGATTCTGATGATGGAAAATTTTAGACATGACGATGATGAAAGGTTCAATGAGTTTGAAAAAAAAATTTTTCCAATTCTCCATTCTGGTCAAGTGTGGTCATTGAACATCCATTGGTAGGAATAGAATGTTTTTTCCTTTTTACAGGGTTCACCATTTCTTGTTACAATTAAATTGACTTCTATTTCAAATAATGTTAAAAATTTATTTCAAATCATGTGTATATTGATGGATAGATGGAAGAATATATCGATTGAAACATGGTATTAAATAGCATTATAAACACTTCTCTTCAAAATATATTTAAAAATCACCAATTGAATTCCATCCTTAATCAATAAAATTCCTTCCCAACTCAATAAGAGTACATTTTTCCAAAATTCGAATTGAGGAAGTTGTGAAATTCCCCATCCTTCACTCTTTTTCAATACCAATGTATTTAAGAAATATCCAATAATGAAATACAAGAGGAAGAGAATGAAAATGATGAGCATGGTTAGACCAAAGTATCCAAGACCTCCTAATGGAACATCTTCAACAATACATGAGTGTGGAGTGTCCATTGTGAATTCATAGGAAATGGAAGTTTGAGTGGTGACTTCTCCTAAAAAGGAAAAGGATTTGACAGGATCACCATTAGGTTTGCAATTCATGGTAATTTTCATACTTTCTTGTTTGTTCATGAAACGTTCACCATTATTGACTTGAACAGTAACACCTAGCTCTGGCTTGGAGGAATCAATGAGAGAAATTTGATAATTATCTGTACAATGATGGGTCATGAAACATTTCATGATTAAGAAGAGCAATCAACATGTAAGAAGAATAGGGGTGTGTTCATGAACAACACGTAAGGAATGTATCATTGACATTTGACATTTTTAAAAACCTACCTGCAATTGATTTTCCAGCCATATACGTTCCACACATCAACTCACTTCCACGCGTATACGTAGCCACTCCAGCATAATTCTGTCCATTACATGGCACACTAGCATCTTTACATAAATTCACATAAAAATCATAATTCAATTGTGCATTGTAAACATGATAATCTGAATCTGGTCTCGTTGCTCGATTTAAATCAATCACTCGACCATCTGGTAACTTGAAAATGCAAAAAGGTTGAGTGGATTGTTGATGTGAAAAATGAATCATCATGTTGAGAATCATGTGGAATATGGAAATCCATACACACATCATCAAGAATGGAGAAGATTTTAAAAATGGTCGTGTGGGTTGTTGTTGCATTCTCTACGAAACAAAAACTTTTCAAATAATATTATTATTATTTAATAACTTGTCGACAAGTCGCTGGATAAATTTTCGAAATTAATTTTCACACACCAATGATGAAAGAGACCAAGATGCGTCTGTGAGAGAGAGGCGCTGATGGGAATGAGGCTAATTTTTTGATGAGTTTTATTCACACACGCTCCGGAGCAAGGAAAAGATTTTTCGGAAACGGAGATTGGAGGCAAACGGAAGAAAGGATTCTTGTTCGATTCTATTAACGCATCTCATTGAATCTAGATTTCTTTGAAGTCAATGAAAACATCAAGTTGAATAAGGAAGAGTAATAAGGTTGGTTAGTTTTCGAACTTGTCGACATTTTCACCTGCTAATTTAACACCACAAACGTCAGCAGTCAAAACATCATCATCCAACAAGAAAAAAATGGGACAAGCCAGCAGTCATCATCGCAATCAAGAGGATCAACCTTTTGATTTTGCCACTACCAATCCATCAACGACAGCTCCTACAACAACAACAACCACAACCACTCAACCCATCATTCACAAAGAAGAATTACTTCATCACTTGTTGTTGATGGGAAGTTCCAATTCGGGAAAGACTCTTTTTGCTAAAATGTCAAATTTAATATTGGAAGGATCCATGACGAGTCGATCCATGAAATATCGAGAAGAATTATTGTCTTCCATGTTTGCTTGGTTGTTGTTGATTGTGTGTGTGAAAAAGAAATTATTTTCGGAAATGAAATTACAAGAGGTGAGATCGGAAGCATTGATTGATGTCTTGCTCAAAAAGAGAACCAAGAATATGGACTCTACTTTGAAGAATGTGACAATCCATGTAGAAACAAGAGAAACCACCGACGATTTGGATGATCGATGTTTGTTACAATTAGCAATTGTCAAACCTGAATTGTTGTGGAGTAATGACAAGATGATGAGAGACATTTATGAAATGTGGCAGACAGAAACAATATTACACAAAATTTATGCCATTATTTATTTCAACAAAATGTCACCAGAATTGTTGTTTTTGTTTGGTAACACACAAGTAGGATCGGTCATTTCAGGAAATGTTTTAGATAAATTTGGAAATGTGAATACTGTACCAAAACAACCACAATGGCAACACTTTGAGAATTTTAATTATGTCATGAATCATTGTGTAGAAATTGCACATTCATTGAGACGAGCTCAGAAAGGTATTCTCGATCCAGAAATTAATTTCGATAAGGAATTCTTACTGGCCTCCAACATGACTAGAGGATACTATGAATCTGAAATCAAATTGAAACTAGAGAATATTACTACAAAGAAACAAGAACCCTCTCCTACCAGCAGTAAAAAGAAAGAAAGCAAGGAAAACAAAGAAGAGCTTGTCACAATGAGTGAACAATTCAGAAGTTTGTTTATGATTGACAGTGCAGGAGTGAGATCAGATCGAAAGAAATGGCGTAAAATTTTACTTTCCAAATTGTATCCAGATCTTCATGAAAAGAAGAAGAAGGAAACATCCACAGATGCTGGAAAGAAAAAGAAGAAGGATAAGAAGGAAGCATCATCGAGTTCTGGAAACTTGGAGGGCACTCCTTCCTCTCTTCCATTATCTTCTTCATCCACTTCTCAATCTTGTGAAATTTCTCCACAAATTTATTCACAACTCAAACCCAGTGGTGTTGCTATATTATATTTTGTAAGCTTGACGTCATTCAATCAATATTCGGTGGATGACATTTTAGGATTATATGGATCGACCATTTCCATTACTGTGGATTCTAAAACACCTGGAAGTCCACTTCTCAATATTAATAGTGACAAAATTTTAACAGTCGAACGTCCAATCTATGTGAGTAGTAGTGAAGGCGGTGAAAATGCACTTTCTGCTGAAGAAGATCATGAAGAACAAAAGCTTGTGAGCGTATTGAAGTCTCCAAGAGGAACTGAAGTGAATTTGAAACATGTGGATTTATTAGAAAAGAAGAGAATGAAAAAGAAAACATTGAAACCTCCCAAGTATAAGCCATTGATTGATTCTGCATCTTCCATGTTCTTGTCACGTCATCAAAGTTTGAAACATAATGGATTATTGACTCTTAAAAATCAATTAATTGATTCATTAGAATTCTTTAACAAGACTGTGAACATGCCAGAAGTGACCAATGTGCCAATCATTTTGGTATTCACGAAAAAGGAGTCTCTCAAGAGAAAATTAGTATTTTGTGATTTTTCTGATAGTTTTTTCACAAGCTTACAAAATCAAACTTCAGAAATGGTACCCCTAGATCCTCTTCCAGAAGAAATTCTTTTAAAGAGACCAGTCATGATTGGAACTCAAAAAACTCACATTTCTGCAAGAAATTCTCCACTCCCGTCACCATCCATTCTTTCTTTGAAATCAATGAACAACTCTGACGCATCACCAAGATTAATGAACGAGTTAAAGACTTCGAAATTACTTTTGAATCGATTGAAAAAAGAATTGGATAGTGACGATGTTGACTCGACACGTGTGGAATCTCCAGTGATTGAACATTTAGTGATTGCTTCAACAACTTTGGAAACAACCAACGCAATTTCACAATCTCAGCAAACTCAATCGACTACTCCATCTGAATTGAAACCACCACCATTGACTTCTGAACAAGAAACATGGTCTGAAAAACAACTTGAAGAAACACATGATTACACACCAGAGAACGAAAATCATCATCAACAATTTCAGGAAACTAAGGAAGATCACAACAAGAATGAAGAAAATGAAGAGAATCAGACCACCAGTTCAAATGACAATATCACTCGACAACCTTCTGAGACTTCCCTAAGACAATCCCTTACTCGTGATCGTCTTTTGGATGTTTCCTCTGTGGGAATGGCCATTGGAGAGAGAAGACAATTAGACAATCGATGTGTGAGTGTTTCCATTAATTTAACAACTTTGGAGCAACAATTAGAACTTCAAAGAAAAGCCATTCTTGAATTATTGGATGACTCTGAAACCATTCAGGCCATGACAGAGACATGCCTTAAATTTTCAGATCCCTATGAAAAGAAGGTTCCATTAACAGAAGATGATTTTAAGGAACCAGAACAACCAAGAAGTGTTTCTGATGAATATTCTCAGCTTGTCATTGATTACATTGCAAAACAATTCTTGAATCAAGTGAAAAACGAAGAAAAGAGAAAACAAATTGAACAACAAATTATTGTTTTGGATATTTTCAATAGAGATGAAATGGAAAAAGTTCTCAAAGAACTCATTCATAAGACATGTTAAAGAGTCGATAATTGAATTTTTCAAATATTCTTTTCAAATTGTACATAAAATCTTGTTCTTAATTTTATACAAATCTGCATATGCAAAACACTCTTCGAAGCACATACAATCATCTTATTTGAATGAAACTAAATCCTTATGATACACATTAATGACATAAAGTGTTCCTGATTCGTTCATACCCATACTCGACAAGGATTTCTCATTCTTCAACAAGACGTGATTCACACTTGTGGCAAACACAAAATCATCAGGATTATAATTTCGATGTTGACAATACATTTTGCTAATCACACCAAATTTCTTATTGTTCTTACATGAAATGTCACAAGTCAATACTTGATCACCCACTTTTTCTTGAATTCTCAGCTTGACATCTACATGCTTCTTTTTGAGCTTGACAGTTTCACGTTCCACATAATCCGACAAATTAATAACCTCCTCATCATTCGAATCTGATGCACCATTTCCATCATTCAATGCCACCACTCGACACAATACAACACTCAAAGGTTTTCCATTTTCCATCACTCGATTTTCCTGTAATGTTTTTTTATCGACCAATAATTCTTTACCGACAGCCAATCGATATTGATCGATCAAGGAATCCATTAAATGTTCATGAATCACACTCGATGGAAGATATCGTTTGGCTAATAAATAGGAAATAAATATCTTTTTAATTTGTTGAACCGATGTATCGGAAGGATAACAATAAGTGACTCTCACGAAAGGAGATTGATTGGTTTCAAGTTCGGAGAGATTGGATTCTGGAATTTCGTACGTGATTCGAAGGGCAACAATTTCTGGTGCTTGTGATGAGCCTGGTATTGGCGATGATGACGATTCAGAACCACCTCTTGGAGTTGAAGGGACAATCAGTTCAGAAGACGACATTTTTTTTAAAAAGGTAATGATGACATGTGACAGCGACGTTCTGAATATCACTGAGCTTTTTGTGTGATGAAAGAATTAAATGTTTGAATAACGAAGGACCATCTCAAGAATCACCAAAACACATGATACATTTATTAAACCAAATATTTAATTTTAAAATCAAAAAAAATTCTCACGTTGGTCCTTTTTCGCACCGATGAAGAGAAATTTTGTTGACGACAATTGCAAACATGACTCAAATCAAAACTTCTGTAATTTGGTGTCTGATGAAGCTTTAGAACGTTGTTGGATCCACACAATAACGGCAAATGCTTATTTTCCAAAAGCTGTAATGATAAATGATGGTCCGGTAGTTGATGTAGTTTGTAATGATCATCATTCGATTAGTTGCAATAAGATCAGCATCAAAGCGTTCTTGGATTATTTATTGATGATCATTAATTTATTCAGTCCGAATTATTTGATGAATATTGTAACAAATCAAAATAGGAAACCGAGTCTTCTCCGTTGTACATATCATGTGCTCATACTATGTATTATAGTTTCAATATTATTAATTAATATATTGAATGGGTCGTCTTTGGTAATGGCTCAACAACAAGATACTTCGTTATTAACGCCTTCATCACCACACAATCATGACGAAATTATTCGCTCTTTAGAGAAGAAGGTGAAATATAATTCAAAATCGGAAATGGAATCAACCAGTAACCAAAATCATAATCCAATATTATTTCCAGTATTTTCCGAAAAGCCTCAATCCTATCACGCCAATGGAACGGTAGGTATTTATTTCGCAACAAATTCAATGAAATGATTAATGATTTTAGTGGAGAACCATTGACGGATTCTATCCAATATTTAATGAGCAACCCATGAAAAAACGTGTTAATTATCTATCAGAATCTACTGTTACTAGATATATTCTTCGAAAATTACTACAACAACCAAAGTATGGACATGCAATTCATGATTTCATTAATCTCATGGACGTTGGAGAGGAGAATATTTTGGTAGACCCAAATTCTGCAGTAAATATGAATGACTATTTACCTGATGGAATCGACAAGTTAGACAATGTGCACATACGAGGCGCATTGAAGATGGATCTTTCATTTAAAAAAACTATTTTAAAAGAATTCTACTTTGTGTACGGTGCTGTAACTATTCGAGATGGAAGATATTTTCTACAACGAGAAAATCTCTTGTTCCTTGAGGGAGTGTACTCTATTTACACCAACAGATTTTATTTCATTTTGAAGCCTAAAAAGTTTCTGTTCTACAAGATGCCAACCTTTCTGGAGCAAGCTCTCATGAATGATACATTTCTCTTTCATGGAGAAGCAGGTGCTCAACTTGCGTATTACTCATATGTTACACATTATCTTGGAGATTTGAAAGAGTTAGGTATTAGACATGACCATTACTACCACTATAGTAGCCAATCTGATGTCAGTGACAAATCATCTAAAAAAGAAAGTTGTGTGTATCGAGGGTTAGGTGTTGGAAGAATTTCTGCAGACAAATTTGTAGTGCAAGACAATAGAAATATGATGAATCAGATATTTGAATGGAGCGTTTCAGGAGTTATTTCCAGTGTCAACTGCGATCACACTATAATATTCACACAAACATTTCATGACAATATTAGTTTCACTTCTGAACTTAATTCGTTCCTGCAAGTTGGAACGATCCTTTGCATATTTCTTATTTTTGGATTGTTCAGACAAATCAAATTCACACGAACAAGATCAGCAGCTACAAGAGTGTCTATTTTATTTGTGGGATTTACTTCAACTCTTTCATTCATTACTTTTTCAGCATCGCTGGTGTTTGTATTGAATTTCTATGAAGTTTTTACGAGCGCCATTGCACTTTCATTTATGAGTTTTATTTATTTGACAGCCAGTATTCAGTACATGTTATTTATTTGGAAGTCACATCACCCTAATCACTACGAAAATATTATTAGTGCATCTGTGCACATGAGAAAATTATTCTTTTTCTTTTGGGGATTCTCAATGTCAATACTCTTCGGTGGGTAAGTATTACTTTATATAATTGCTGAAAATTGTTAATACTCTTTCAAGATATTACATCTCTCATGTTCATCCCAAGCTAATTCAATACTTGATATTTTTCATCATGTCATTCCTTGTCCCTCAAATATGTGTCAACGTAATTTATAACACGAGGAAGTCAATTGACTTTTTCTATTTAACAAGCCTCATAATCTTTTGCTCTTCAACCATTTTATGTAAGTATTTCGTTAAGTATCATTTTTCTAGTAGAAGATGCTATCAATGATATATTTAACAACCACATGGTGTTCACAGATTTTGGAGCTAGACCATCAAACTTTCTTGAATTTCCCACTAACACTACACTCTGTTACACCTTAATAATTTATTTATTTATTCAAGTTGCAGCATTGCTAATTCAGTATCTTGTTGATCCTCGTCTCTCCATTTTGACGACCCATTTATTTGGATTTATGCTTCCACCAAAATATAATTACCATCGACCAATTCCAATGTCTGTTATCGAAGAAGGAGAATGCAAATGTGTGATATGTATGTCTGAAATTGAAATTCCAAATCAAGCCGTATCAGATTCAGCAAATGTTCCCTTAGATGCCACAAAGAGTAACCAGTCGAACGAGTGGACTGCTTCAAAAGATATCATGGTCACACCTTGTAATCATGTGTTTCATACCATTTGTTTGGAGCGTTGGAAAGAATACAAACTTGAATGTCCACTCTGCAAGAAAGATTTGCCCATTTTATAACCACCATGCAGAGAGACAATAAATCCTAAATTTGGGCTCGATCATTCATGAAGGGATTTTAAAAAAAACATTTTCAATATCGAGTTCATCATGCTCAAACGTTGCATTCATCAACAAGCAACTTGTAGAAGTAATAATCTTTCAAAATTTTCAAAACAATTTCAACAATTATTCCTTCATTCCGATCCTGTATTTTCTCATCACTCCGAACTTTTCCAAAACAAGCTCTCTTTACTCGAGTGCCAATCGAATTCGACTCGACACTACCGTATTACAACCAACGCAATCAGAAACTTTTCAACGACCATTGAACTGAATGAACAATCCTCGAACTCATCATCATCATTGAATTCAAAGAAGATCATTACAACAACAGCAACAACAATTGAAAATTCTTCTTCTCATCCATTTCAAGACGATGATGCCAAAGAAACGAAAAAAATGTCTTCAAGCACTTCTACTACGGGCACACCATTAAAGCAAATCTTACATCCCACTCCAAGCGATATTGAAATTTCGCAACACTGTAAACCAGAATTTATTGGTAAGATTGCTGAGAATTATGGAATTCATGTGGATGATGAATTGGAGTTTTATGGCAAGTACAAGGCTAAAGTAGATGCCAAGAAGGTTCTCTCCCGATTGCAAGATGCTCCAATGGGAAATTACATCTTGATCACTGGTATCAATCCAACACCATTGGGAGAGGGTAAATCAACGACGTGTTTGGGTATCTCACAAGCTTTGGGAGCTCATCTTGGCAAGAAGGTCGTTTCGTGTTTGAGACAACCCTCTCAAGGTCCTGTTTTTGGAATTAAAGGAGGTGCTGCAGGTGGAGGTTATTCACAAATTGTAAGTTTTGATTGACTCGTATCGTGATCTTGAATGAGCTTGTTTTTGCTTCTACTTTGGACTATCTCATCACGAACGTGAATTGATATTAACCGAATGACACCATTGCATTTTGAATAATACTTTTAATATAATTGAATAATTGATCAGGTTCCAATGGAAGGTATGTATTCTACACAATTCATAATTATTCTCATATTTGGAAATTAGAATTTAACTTGCACATGACCGGAGATATTCACGCAATTGTTGCAGCCAATAACTTGTTGGCAGCTGCTGTGGACACTCGTGTATTCCATGAGTCATACCAAAAGACTGACCAATTATTCGATCACTTGTGTCCTGTTGGAAAGGATGGAAAGAGAAAATTTGCTCCTTCCATGATCCAACGACTGGAAAAGTTCGGAATTACTGAAAGAGAAGATCCTGACAAGTTGTCTCCAGAGGAAAGAGAAAAGCTCGTTCGCCTTAATATTGATCCTGCAACCATTAAAATTAACAGAGTGATGGACATTAGTGACAGATATTTGAGAAAGATTACTGTTGGCCAAGGTCCAAATGAAAAGGGAAGAACAAGAGAAACACAATTCGATATTGCTGTCGCAAGTGAATGTATGGCAATTTTGGCCTTGTCCAAGGACATGAAGGATATGAGACATCGCCTCGGAAAGATTGCTGTTGCTTATGACAAGGATGGAAATGTGGTCACTGCTGAAGATATCGGAGTTGCTGGAGCAATGGCCGTCTTGATGAAGGACACTATTAAGCCAACTCTGATGCAGACGATTGAAGGTACTCCTGTCATGGTTCATGCTGGTCCTTTCGCCAACATTGCAGCTGGTCAAAACTCTATTATTGCTGACGACGTTGCTCTCAAACTCGTTGGCGAGGATGGATTTGTTTTAACAGAAGCTGGATTCGGTGCAGATATTGGAGCTGAGAAGTTCTTTGATATCAAATGCAGAGTCTCTGGTTTGAACCCATCATGTGCTGTCATTGTTGCCAGTATTCGTGCTCTCAAATTCCATGGAGGATGTGAATTGAAAGATGTCACCAAGCCAAACGTTCATGCTGTTGAAACTGGATTTGCCAACTTGAGAAGACACATTGGCAATATGAAGAAGTATGGAGTTCCTGTTGTCGTTTGTATTAACGAATTCAGCAGTGACACTCAAGAAGAAGTTGAAACAGTTGTTAGATTGGCTAAGGAGGCAGGTGCAGATGATTGTGTGCCTTCCAGACACTTCTCTGAGGGTGGTAAGGGTGCAGTTGCTGTTGCAGAAGCCATTGTTCGTGTTTGTAAAGACAAGTCCAAGATGAACTTTAAGCCACTCTATGATATCAATATTTCAATTAAGGAAAAGATTGAAACCATCGCTAAGGGTAAGTTTCAAATCGTATCAATGAATAACGGTAAATGTTTACATCATTGGCAATCTTTCACACATTTCAAACTTAGAAATTTATGGAGCTGCCAACGTTGAATATATGGAACATGTCGAAAAGGAAATTGAAAAATTAGAGACACTTCCTGAAAAGTACACCATTTGCTTTGCCAAGACCCAATACAGCTTTTCACATGACGAAAAGTTGAAAGGTGCACCAAGTGGTTTTACTTTACCAATCAAGAACATTAGATTGTACAGTGGTGCTGGACTTTTGGTTCCATTCTGTGGTGAAATTTCTGCCATGCCAGGACTTCCTACTCGTCCAGCTTATTATGATATCGATATTGACCTCGAAACTGGAGAAGTCAAAGGATTGTTCTAATTTTCTTAAACTGACACAATAAATGGTTGTATTTACATGTTGATTTGTTAGTTCTTCAAATAAGGGTTCACAATATTATCGATGAACCATTCCAGTGTAAACTGTAAATGATCGCCATAGACTTCTAAAAAATCGAGTCGACCTGCCAAATCCAACTTCTTCAATCCCAACCAATCTTCTTGGTACAGCTGTGAATCCCTCAATTTCACAACCTCTTTATCTTGACCAGGTTTATAAAACCCAAAATGTTCCGATTCGATCGGTTGCACAAAGGAATCCAACAAAAACTTGACCATGACAAACTTGTTTAAGGAACTCAAATTCGCCTTATAGGTCTCATTCTTCACAGCTCGATAATTATTAATGTCAGGTAAAAACACACATCTCTCAATAAATTCTGCTTCATTCCATGGATCATGCCAATATTCTGCCTGAACGAGTGTATTTTGAATCCATTCCCAATACACTCCAATATCCAACATTTCACGAACGTATTCACACAAGGTATGATTGACACCAATGCATTTTGGAAGTCCATACACACCTTGATGTTGACCTCCAATGGAAATGAGATTATGAACTTTTGGTTGATTGCATCGTTGAACGTATGCTATTTTCCAATGTTTAAAAATCATCATAGAATTGATAAAATCATCATTGAGAACAATGTGTTGTTACAATACTCAATGAAACAACTTTATACAAATCCTTACCTCTCAGAAATTGAGATCCTTGAGAAAATCCAATGGCATTAAATCCATTTTGTAAATTTGGATCTTTCTTTAAGGTGTCACACACCATTTGAACTTGTTTGTTGACATTCATGAGATAACTATTTTCAACATCTTCTGCATCATTGGAACCAATACGAATGCTATGAATGTATATATTCGAATGATTAAATTGTGATCTGATAGTATCTTCAATTTTTCCCATTGACTTTTAAATATTATTAAATATTATTTTAAATATTATTATTTTCAAATATTTCAAAAAAAAACGTACAAATGGAAAACAACAAGAATCTCCCATGCCATGCCACAACACCACTGGCAATGGACTAGCTGCTTGAATCATGGATTCCATATTCATAAGAATCAGTGAAACCATGATCAATAGCCATCCCGATTTGATCCAAGTGACAAAACCATTCGTTTGACAACGTTGAAACATTTTTTATGAGAATTGTCTCATTCCAAGTCAATCAAACACAAGTGTGAGAACAATTATACAATTCATTGGATAAATCACAAGATCAATCTTATTTGACCTTGTTCTTGTTCATCATCATGTGACTAGAAAGATAGGAATTCGATTTGACTGCTGCAACATTCTTTTTGATTTTAGCAGAAATCGTTGACAAGGAACTACTTCTTTCACTACTTGCCATGCTGAGAGTGGTAGAAACTGATCGAACCGAATTTACGGAATGAGCAGGACTGGATCGACCTGTTTCTGTCATGGAATGATCCAAATGAGAGGAAGTGAGAGAGGGTGAGGATGATTTTAAGGAAATTTGAGGTTTGTGGAGAGAAGCATGAATGAGTGGAATTTGATCTTGCAACAAGTGATGATTTTCAGAATGAGTTGGCGTCATTGAATCAACTTCTGTGTGATGGGAACAGTTGGATAAATTCATAGGTTCAAGACGATGGTTCTCTGGATTCAAATTTTCTCGATTCTTCTCCTTGGCATGCAATTGGGTAAATTTGAGCATGAGTTTCTTGTATTTGTGACAAGTGCCTAATAATTTTTGATACTTTTGTTTCAAAGATTCATGTTCTTGGTAGAGAGTGGAGTTGTTGTTGAAATTGGAATGGTTCTCTCTTTCTGCTTCATCCATTTCTTGACATGTTTGAATTTCTTGTTCTTCCACGGAAGAGGGTTCTGTCTGAACAACGACATGCTTGTATATTAGTTTTTCGAGCTTCTTTTTCACAGTAGATGAAATGGCCTTATCCTTTTGCTGAATTTGAGCAGTAATTAAGGTATCTCGTTCCTCGACCAAGGATCTGACTCTGTTCTCGAGTTCTCCACATAAAAGAACAAAATCCTTGTTGAAAACATCTTGTGTTTCAATGACTCTTTGAAGAGTATCCACTTGATTGAAGTGTACTTTAACTTTCTTCATATTCACTTGAATCGAAATGACAAGCTCTACTAACTCATCCAAAAGCTTGGAATCGACATGGGATTCTGTAGAATTTGAAAACTCCTTTTCTTCGAGAACCATGTTAATTTTCTTGTAAAGATTCTCACAACTTTCTTGCAAGTCCTTGACACACTCTTCATTCCTCTCCAAAACTTCCGAAGTTAGAGAATCTTTCAACATCATCATTTGTTTCTCTGTCTTTTCCTTCGATTCTTTCAATCGTTGAACCTCGGCCTGTTGTTGGTCTCTTACGCTTAACAACGCCGAACACTCCTTCTTGAGATCATTAAACTTCTCTAAAATTATTACAGCCTTTTCTCGAGGAGACAACTGACTAATGGTGATACCTTCAATGGAAAGCTCAATCAGAATTTCATCTAAGGACTTTTCCACACTGATTAAACGCTTCTTCAGATCATTTGGCTTCAAGGAAGCTGATTGCATATTTGCTTGATTGTTCAATAAATCTTCAAGTTGACGTATCTTTTCCAAGTGCTTTAACAGTTCGCACTCCTTAGTGGACATTGAAATTTCCAAATCAGTTGCTCTTTCAGAAAGCTTATCGTTTTCTTTCGACAATTTTTCTATCAATTGCTTCAATTCATTGACCTGGTCTGATTCTGGTTGTGCGTTCATCTCATTTAGCTTTCTGAGGTAGTCACACTTCTTTTCTAGCATGGAGAGTTTGTTTGTAAGCTTCATTTCCAAAACTTCCCTTGCGTGTGAACTCTTCTTCTCTAAACTTTCCTTCTCGTTTTGTAATTGGTTAAGCAACTTTACAGACTCTTCTAATTCCTTCCATGTTCTTTCGGTTTTTGCCTTTTCCTTTTGCAGCTCTTCGTGAGTGGCATTAAATCTTTGAACTGTTTCTTCAAGTTCTCGTTCTTTCTTTGATAACGAAGCTTCGACCTCTTCGGTGTAATTCTTAAACCGAACAAGTAAATCCTCCTTGTCTTTAATTTCATCTGCCATTTCGTAATTACTCTTTGTCAGCGAATCTAACTTCTTAAGCAATGAGTTATTCCTGTTTATCATTTGGATGGCTTTTCCAGCTTCTGAGTTTGCCCTTTCTTCAGCCTCCCTTGTTTTCTCTCTTTCCTTTTCAATCTTTTTCTTTGTACGCTCTACAAATATGTCCAACTCTTTAAGTTGACCCATTGTTCTTTCCTCCTTTTGCCTCATTTCGTTCACTTCGGCTTCTTTCTCACTCACTTGTTGCTCCAATTCCTCTAACCGTTTTGCAAATGAGTCCTTAATCTCCTGGAACTCTTTGGAGGAATTATCAATTTCGTTACCCATCTCATCGATTTGATGTTCCAACTTTTCGACCAAATTTTTCAGTTCTGAGTTCTCTGATTCCAATGTTCGGAGATCTTGAGAAAGCTTTCCGTTTTCTGATACCAATTTTTCTTGCAATGATGTAAGCTTGGAAATTTCTTGTGACTTCTTTTCGCTATCCAATTTTTCTTTCAACACTGACTCACAAAGATTGCTCATTTCTTCCCGTAACGCAAGAAGCTCTGAACTTTCCTCTTCACGTTTTAGCTCGCCTTGTTTTCGTTGCTCCTCCAAGTCTTTGCATCGATCATTGGAAATTTTCAGCTTGGCATCCAAAATCTCGACCAACTTGTTCGACGTTTCAAGCTCTTCGCACGTACTCATATATTTAAGCTTAACGTCTTCTGCGTGTTTTTGTAATTCAGAAATTTTAACCTCGAATTCTTGTTTCGTTTTTCTTTCTTTTTCCATATCTTTCGTCAACCTCTCTATCTTTTCATCCTTCAGGGCGATTTGTTCCTGAAATTTCTTGGTTAGCTTGGCAGTGGTATCTTCAACAGCCGAAGCAGATTTTGCCTTTTCGCTTTCTTTCTTAATAAGTAAGGCGTTGAGCTTTTCTTTCTGTTGAGTCTCAACTTCAAGTCGCTTTTCAAGTTTACCTATTTTATCATTCAGAGTCTTCAATTGATTTCTTAATTCTGACTCACTTTTGCTGACAGCTTTCTGTTTTAACTGTTCGATGGCGGAATTCAAAGCCTTGTTTTCAGAAACTAACTCGGCGATTTGTTTTCTGTCCCTTTCTGATTGTAACTCCAGTTTGGCATTCTTTTCCATTTCCTTTTCTAACGATTTGCTCATCTTGTCATTCAATTCAAATGATACGTCCTCATAAAACTCATTTAAATCGGCAAGCTCCTCCAGCTCGGAGGCTAATGATCCCAAAGATCCTGGTGTATTGAAGGCTACAGGTTCGTCGTCTTCGTTTGCCGTCTTTTTTGCAGAGTGTTGAGCGTTTCTCTTTCGATCTTCCACACTTTGAACGACCATGTTCTGTCGATGATGATGTACCTTATTAGAAATGTCTTGGAGAGGTTTTCGAGCGAGTGTTGCACTCATTTTTTTAATTTTTAAATCCTAACGTTTCGAAGATTTTTACAGAGCGGGAAAGGTTTTGGCGCTTTCACATTTTTTAACGGAAATCTCAAATTTCTGCTCACGCTTGGTTCCTTTGGTTTACTTCTAGTGGCCGTTTGTTAAAGTCGAATATGCAGATAATAGCTCAAACTCAAATCCTTTATCATGGATAGTTGTTTGGTGCAAACTCGTATGTTTCCTTTTATTTCTTTCTTAACCCTTGTTGTTTACATCTTAAATGATGAACACATGAAAATTTAGAATCAGTTAGAGAAATTTATTGTTGGCCTTATTCAAGGCAACATAATTGTACAACTAGATGTCATGGTGTCTCTACGAGACCATCATTGGCAAAGGTTGGAAGTGTTTTAAACACGATCCTCTCTTATTCCTTCTTCAACCATCCAGAGTGAGTCAATGGAGCAAAATCTACTTGATTGACAGCATCTCGGTTTTCTCCAGGACGATAAATGTACTTGTTTTCATAATCAATTACAGCTTGGGATGGTCGAACATCTTGAAACATTTTACCTTGTTGTCCTTCTTGCCACTTGTTCAATATAACAGATCCGAGACTGAGCAAGGCTAAACCTGACATCCAAATATAAGGCTTGTAGAAGAAGTATTGTTGACCTGGTCTATAAATTGTCATTGTGCTGTTGAATTAGAGGATAAGTTTGTGTAGTTGTTTTTTTTTTGAATGTTGAAAGAAGATGACGATGGCAAACTGGAATTTATGGAATTTTGTCGTTTGTATGCAGTCGTGATCGAAGGTTGTAAATAACACCAAACTTGTAGTTATTGTTAATAATTTACAAATAGCGCAATTTTTATTTTTTTCTTTTTTTGGACATTGACAAGAGACATCGAAGAGAGGCCTTCTTTTGGAGTGAAGATGAATGTGAATGATGGACCAAAGTAAATAATATTGCTTTTTGAAATATTCACAGTTCATCATGGTATTCTCGTTTTCAAAAAACTCTCTCCGTCAAACAAAATGAGTCAACAACAACATGACATTTTATTCAAACAACAACAACATATTCATACACTCCTCTAAAACGAGAACGCCATCAAGCTCCGTAAAATGAATCATCCTACATCCTATAATACATGTTTAGAGACAATTCCAATTGAATTTCACGCAAGGTCTTTCTCGTTCGACACACTCACTCACATCTCTTCGTACTTGACCACGTTGGACCTTGTTCGGAATGCTTCTCTCGTGAATAAATTTTGGAATGCTGCCTCTACCTCCAACATGACATGGTCCCAAAGATTCTTGATCGAGTTGGGTCCTCCTGAATGGTTCATTGAAAAATTAAATCAAACGTTGAGACGAAATCGCAATGGAGCAGAACGTGGCTCAACGCATGAAAAGTCTTACAAGAAAGCCTTTCATAATAACAAACAAATAGTGATCTATGAGGATGATGAATGGGCAGATGAATTCGAAGATTGTGGAAAATATGTAAAACTACCAAGAAAATACAAATCCAAATCACTCAACACAACCTCTACGACCACAACAAGTACGAAGAATGGAAACAGCAGTCCAAACACAGATGATAAAATTAGTATGGAATTATTCAAACAAGAACTGGAATCATGTTTTGGAGAAGATCAATTTTGGATGAATTTTTATGTGTTGGTGGTTTCCATGATTCCTCTCCAATGTGCCAATCTACATCATAACTATGGAGTAGTTCAACCACCCATCTATCCTAAACATTATGGGCTCTCTGCAGAAGCTGATGAATTAGACACTGACGAAGAAGAAGAAGAAGAAACATGCCATGACGAACAATTACGTGAAATTTCTAGAAAAGTTTGTCCTGAGCTGGATTCATTCATTAAGCAAGATTTTATTCAAGGAAAAAAGTATGACTGGAAAGCTGATGACGTGCATTCAAGACGCTTGGTTTCTCTCAATTATGTTTATTTTTCACTGTTTTTACAAGAAATGAAAAAGAGAATTTCGAAAGCAATCCAATTGGATGATTCCTCACACCAGCACGACACAAAGAGAAAGAAACTCCTTCTTGATGCTCTTAAATTTGATATCAAAACTCACAAACTATGCACCATATTGAGCATCTTTGATCGACATGGAATCATTTTGAGATATTTTGGCAGTGATTTGGAGAATACTGAAAAACTAGTTTGGAAATCCTCAAAAGTATTGGAACAACACAAAGAAATGATGAAAAGCTATGACATGCTCAATGAAGAATCTGCAGCTCTTTTAAGAACACCCTATCTCTTAGAAATGGAAACAGTGAGAGTGGGATATGAATTCGATCATCATCCCATTTCACTACTCAAATTTTGTTATGGTATTTTGTGTGAAAAAGAGCACGAGATTTATTCAGGCATAGCTCGCTCTAAACTCGTTCACAAACATTCTGTTGCAAGTTGTCATGAACAAGAGATTGTAAGAGATCCATCCAAGCATGTTGCCGTAGGTCCACACACAACAGATGCTTTCATGCCATTTTGCAATTATACCTTTGTCGATGAAACCTATGATAGTTTCTATGGACGTGCTGTTTGTGCAGCGACTGTACGATGTGGTAAACAAGCAAAAATTGCTGAATTTGTGTCCAACAAGGTAGAGGGATGGTGTCCTGGATTTTGGAATGCAAATTTTTACTTTTATCATGTCGCTCGATTTCAATGTCAATTCAATGTGGACATGAATATGATTCAGGTCTTGCAAGATCAGAGTAATATTGTTCATGATTGTTGTTGAGCGCAACACAAGATTTAATATGTACAATGTAGCTACAAACGTTCAAAACAACCGTTTAAGTGATACTGAGAGCGTTCCTTTGACAATTGTTAGATAAATTGTCTAAGATACTTTTTAGCAGCAGCTTGACCTCTCACATTGAGAAACAACTTGTGTTCTTTGATATCCTTGTCGACATCTTCCATAAAAGAAAGGATAAAGTCAATGATTTTGTGAGAAAACATATTTCGAGTATGGTAATTGGTGATGAGAAAGCTAATATCATACCCCTGAATTGGCTTCTTTCTCAACAATATCAAATCCTCCTCAGCTCGATTCATTAAAAATTGCATGTAACGAGGAAAGATAATCTCCTCCACTCGATCATGCTTCTTAAACAACAAGCTAATTCGCACCGAGTTGATAGAACCTTCGATTAAACACTTTTGATCAGTATTTCTACTAATGATGACAGGGTTTAACAACACTTCTTTAGATAATCTTGAAACAACAGAATGGATAGCATTCGTGAGAAAAAACTCGAAAACTAACTTACCCCACTTCAATTTCTGGGTGGTTGTGTCGTTCAGCGATTTGAGACTGAAAATTTTCAAGACACAAAGCCGCTTGAAGCGTTTTTCGAATGCACTCATGATAAGGAGCATATGAAAGACTCTGTATTCAAAGGTTGAATAAAAAATCGGTGAGCGCTCAAAACGTACCATTTGTTGTCTGATTTTTTTCTGTTCGAGCAAACGAAGGCATAAGAACTGTGCACTTGATGTGTTTGTAACCTTCTGGCATCATTGGTTTCTGTGTGTTGATGTTCCACTGTAAAAAAGAAAAAAAATTTTGCAAACCAAGCGGTTAAAAAGAGAATAATCATGACTTTGGGCATCCGCAAGAAGGAACATCAAAATCATCGAGCAACTCTCGGTATGAGAATATTGAGAGAGAAAATTCTGTCCTCTGTTAAACAAGGACGGTGTTCGTTCTCTCCAAAATTCAATACCACACTTACTGATCTGACACGTAATGATGATGGAAATTCATCATCATTACTCTCCTCTTTATTTTGGAATCATGATACGAAAAGTACTTGTGCAACAACAGGGCCGATCATTAGTGAAAATACCCGGAAATTAATTGTATCGGAAACTATTGTGGCCAAAGATGATATCGATTTCAAAAACAAATTTGGAGTCTTGTTCAAACAATACTCATACAATACAGGACACCATCAAAAGATTCCGTATGGCACTAGAAGGAAAACTCTCAACAAAACAACAGTGAGGGATTTACCCATGTTAGTGACTTGTTTAGATATGGAGTGGAATAGTTTCCAAACTGTTTTGAACGCTGCAACAGTGATTCGAAAATTACTTTCCATTGAAAGAAACCCTCCGATTAATGAAGTCATTCAATCAGGTGCCATGGAATATTTTATTCAATTTTTGGATTTCAATGAAATTCAAAAATATTTCAATGTCGAGTTTCAATCGTCACAAATTCCAAAACCTTTTTCTCAGATTTATAGACATGTACCAGGGCAAAGAACAATCACTGAACGTCAACTCTATGATTTACTTTTGGAAAGCGCGTGGGCCGTAACGAACGTGGCGTCAGGAACCCACGACCACACCACTTACGTAGTTGAAATGGGTGCTATTTCAAAATTCATTCAATTAATGCCAGTCGAGAATGATGAAGTTCGTTGTCAGGTGATTTGGGGAATGGGAAACATTGCAGGTAAGTGTTTGGCTTCATTCGTGCTCCATTTTGATTGGTATACATAACTTCATTGCAGGAGATAGTTGCTCACTGAGAGATCTTGTGTTGGAAATGGGAGCTATGTCATTATTGCTACACGAACTTGATAAACCTGGAAATACACTATCTTTCCAACGAAACGGTAAGTTGTCTTCCTCAATATATGAGTGAACTAACACTGAAAAATTCTAAAAGCAACATGGGCCCTTTCAAATTTTTTGAGAGGAAAACCTGTTCCTTCATTCGAATATGTCAAGCAATGCATTCCAACTATTTGCAATTTGCTAGATGAGAAAGATGAAGAGGTTTTAACGGACGCTTGGTAAGTGAAACTTTTTGTGATCTCTACTATTTTTCAAATTTTACTTTGTTGCCATCACAGTTGGGCTGCATCTTATGCAACCGATGGACCAATGGAACGATTACAAGCGTGCGTCGATCAGGGGTTTATTCCAAGGTTGATCAAGCATGTTAAGTCACCTTACCCATCAATTCAAACGCCTGCACTTAGAACAATTGGAAATATTCTCACAGGTAAGGCTTGAATCATGACGAAATTGTGGTACGACTTTAATTATTACTATAATAGGTGACGATACTCTTACTCAAGCAGTACTCTCTGCTAATTCTGGAGAGGTGATTTATTGTTTGAAATCTTTACTGGATCATCCAAAACAGTCGTTAAGAAAAGAAGCTATGTGGACAATTTCCAATATTGCTGCTGGCACTATCTCACAAATTCAGCAACTTATTGATGCTGGAGTCGTTCCAAAAATTATTGAGAAGCTTGGTGATGAATACACAGTCCAGAAAGAAGGTTATTGGGGTTTATCAAATATTTGTGATTGTGGATCAAGATCACAAATTGAATATGTTGTGAAGTGTGGAGGTGTTAATCAACTTGTTAAGGGCCTTAACAAATTACAAGATCCAAAGGTTACCTATGCTGTCATGGAAGGCTTGGAGGCCGTATTGAGAAAATATGACAAGGGAGATGCGTCTCAACCTATCACAGATATCCTTTATATCATTGAACAAGAAGGTGGCGTTGAAGTTCTAGAGAAGCTTGAAAAGCACTACTCTGAAGACGTTTCCCGTCTTGCCCAAACATTATTGGATTATTTCGATCAGGAAGGAGAGGAAAATGAGGACGTTCAGACTGTTCACAACCCTTCAACAAACTTGGCGTAATCTTTTTCAACATAAAAAGTAGCAATATTATTTAGACTAATTAGATTATAGGAAGTACGAAAACATGAGGCCTCCTAGCTCAGTTGGCAGTAGCGCTGTCCTAGTAAGACAGAGGTCTTGGGTTCGATTCCCAAGGGGGCCAAGCTAATATTTTTCCTATGTGGTTTGCCTTCTTAGAGTTTTGCTGAAACAATCCTGGAAGACTCAATCTCTAAAAATGATCAAACAAAGCCTTTGCAGATTGTCATCGCACCCATCTTTTTTGCAGCGCCTGGGGCTCACTTCGCTTCATCATCGGAATACAGCCCGATCATTCAATACCGCTCTCTGTTATGTATGTTCTGAAAATACAACATCACCATCATCAACTTCACCTGAAGATACTTCAAAATACATTAAAGCGTTTTCTATACAATCCGTATCTAAAGAAGGAACATTGATTGAATCATCAGCAACTACATGTCGAACTGCTAAAATAATAATGGATGAACCAGTGTCTTTGGGCGGAAAAGGGACTGGACCAACTCCTTTGGAGCTCTCCTTAGCGAGCTTATCCGGATGTGAATTAATTACTGCAAGATATATTGCTAGAAGTATGAAAATGGAAATTAAAACAATCGAATGCACAAAAATGCAAGGTAAAATAGATGTCAGAGGAATGAGAGGTGTGAGTGGAATTCCAGCTCACTTCACTCATGTAGACATGGTATATGAAGTAGAAACGGATGCTGAAGATGATAGAATTCAAGACTTGAAATCACGAGTAGAGAAGGCATGTCCAGTATATCAACTGTTCAAGGCTGCTGGAGTTATAATGAATTGTGAGTGGAAAAAGAAACAGTAGAAACATTGTATGATTGTGAATTATTCAAGAAGGGTAGAAAGAGAATTTAACATTGCACATCCAATTACCAATAAAAATCGCAGCTCTGTCAAATCATTGCCGACAGCTCATTAAGCTCAAACAAACAAGACAAGTTTGTTAAGATCTTAGTAGCAACTTGAATCTGTGCAAACTTCTTCCACTTTATTAATTGAAAATTCTCATAAAGGAAGAGAATATCATACCTAGAATTTGTTGAGCAAATGGAATGTAGGAAATGACATACCAAACCAATCCCACTGCCTGTGTAATGACAAGCAAAATAATCAACAGTGCAATTGGCATTGCAAACACACAAATCAAAGTTAAAACCATGGAAGCAATAAATAATGCAGAAGGAATTGCTCGATCAGGCTTTGCCATGTTTTTAATTTGAGCCACAGGTCCAACCAAGAAGAATGTCGACACGAGGCACAACAAATTACCAAAAGTATAGAAGAAGGCAAATGCTCCCGATGCAAAAAGGATGGATGGCAAAAAGCCAAGAGCAATTATAATACATAACAAACCAAAGCCGAGAGACATGAAAAAGCCATACATGCGTTGTTTGGCAGAGAGAGTGATCATACCATCAACTTCTTTGGAAAGTCTTCCGAGGAACGAATTATCGTTTTCATCAATTGTATTCTGACTGTTATTGTCAAAGAATTGATCTCTCAAAAGAGTCCACTTGTCGTTGGTTTGTGTTTTAATGGAGGCAAAGGTAGAGGAAAGAGAATCCATAAAACCGTTGGATGATGAAGCTACATTAGAAGATGAGGTAGATGGTGATTTGATTCGGGAGGAGTGAGCCTTGGCAAGAGGTCCATCATCATCCGAAGTGGTGTTATTATTGGAAGATGACGAGGTGGGTGATGACCATTCATTGAATTGTTTGGTGATTGAATTTTGAACCGAAGAGAACCAATCGCCAATAGATTCAGATGCTGTTGTACTACTACTCTTCTTCTTCAATGCTGATGATCCAATCATGGATTCTTCATCCTCTTCACTCGAAAAATCCTGATTCCTCATCAGAGGGCGTTTTTCTTTCAACATTTGTTTTTGTTTTTTGTTGAGATTCGTTGGTGATGACGGCCGAGATGATGATGTCATGGAGGACGCAGAAGGCACAATGGTGGAGGATGATGATGGATTCGTGGTGGGGGTAGTAGTACTTGAGGAAGTGTTGGTATTGCTACTACTACTACTTGAATGATCGATCGTGTTAATGTTGGCAGTAATGGTTTGAGAGACTTCATTAAACGTTTTTTGGATGGAGGATGACCACGAAGAAAGCGCAGAAAACAAGTCAGATTGCGATGATGAAGAGGATGCTGATTCACCACTACCAAGCTGCTTGGGAGAACGAGAATTTGAGGCAGCGACTAACATTTGAAAGAGAGCAGGTAAATATCTGATGACGATATACTATCAAGTTGTCTAGCAATTGATGAGAGAGACTATGCACGCTGGAGATAGGTAATGCTCACAATAACCTCGCTGGATCGGAATGAATCTGGTGTCCAACTTTACGAGAGCTTGTTCGGATCGTTTTTTTTAACGTTGGTGATGCTGTCATGCATTTCGTTCTTTGGGTCAGAGAATAAAAATATCTCGAAATTCGAGAAGGAGTTGGATTGAATTTAGAAAGAAATTATGCACGGTTAAACATTCTCCGTTGTTAGTAATTTTGAGAAAATGGAAATCAGAAAAAAATGTGAATAGAATTTGCATTGAGTGTCGAATTTGAAATGCTTAATTCCTCAATTTTCACTGTCATTCATGTTGTCAAATGTTTAGTTGCTTAATTTAATTGTCTTGCTTGTGAATTGAAAGATTGGACTGAGAAACATTGTCCAGATTTTGAAAAGTACTAAGCGACATGTCATCATTAAACAAATCTGAATGTGTTTTTGTTTGATCTGTCGATGCATTTCTCAAAATTTTAGCTTTCCTAATTTCAATCTCTATTTTCTTTCGCTCAGAATATGTTGATCCCTCGTAATTTAATGAAGAGTATAGCGAAGCTAAATGTATGTGCCTAGCAAGACTTTGCTTTAAATCAAAGAGAGTGTCATAATAACCTGTAATTGTTTTTTTCAGTTCCTCTTTGGATCTTTCCATATTAATGTTTTCTTTTGTGGATTTTGTGAGCGTTTCAATGAATGACATTCCATAATCCAATAATTTTAATATATTTTGTTCCTCTCCTTGCAATTGAGAAATGATCGGATAATCATGAAATTGAGATTCCTCTTCTTCCTCCTCGTCACTACTAGTATCCCCTCCGGTTTCATTTTCATCGTCTCCGCCAACATCCATGTTATCTTCATTTCCAGTCATTACAGAATTTAAATCATTTTCTTCGGTGGTGTTTTGTCCTCCGTTCGTAGTGTTGTGCAAGCCAGAAGATGTTGATTGTTGGTCGAGGGTAAGCAAATTTGTCTCGGAACTACTCCCATTCATTTTTTTTGAAATTTTATCCCAAGTTGCATCATAACGAAAGCAGTGTGCACATAAAAACATGAAACAATTATATGGGCCAAAGGAGCGATTAATAACGATACCTTCTTCTTATCTAACCAATGATTTGCAGGTTGTTGTAGCACAATGGGGAATCATTCAATGATTCAACAGGGTGAGTCTAAATAAAACTTGTGCAAAAAAGATTCAAAGTTGGCGTGGAAAAAAAATGTCTAACCAACAAACATCAACCCATAAAAAACACAATACTTCTGCTTCGTCATCCTCTTCTTCTTACGCAAGTAATACAGGTGGATATAAAGCCACTTCTCATACTTCGGGAGAAGGCCGGGGTGGATTTAGAGCACAAAGAAGCGGAAGCTATGTTGCAAGTAAGCCTCCAACATCAAATGACGTAGGTTCAAGCACAACCTTCTTCAGGTGGAAGAAGCGGCGGAGGCCAACATCAAAGAGGAGGAGGCCAAGGTAGTAGAGGAGGAAGAGGTAGAGGAGGAGGCTCCCATCACCATCATCGGCCTCCTACCACTGAAGGCTCTACCTATCATACACACTCAAACACTACTATGGCGAATCCAACAGAAGATGTTGCTTCATCGAATACGACCACCTCTAATAATATTCCATCGTCAACAAGCACTCTATCGACTCACCAACCACATCATCACCATCACCCTCCTCACCATCATCAACAGCAATTACCATCGATACGAAATTCTGATTTAGCAGCAACCATTGGAAGAACGTCGAGTGCTCCTCCTACAACAGGTGATCACAATACCACAACCCGTAAGTAGCATTTACATTTTACACTTGATTTATTAATCTATTATTACTTCACGCTGGCAATAATGAATACAACATTGGTTTTCAATTCGTTCAAAACCATAAAATCAAAATTTTATTGAATTACAGAGCATCCAACACGAATTCCAGAGCACAAGGCACACAAGATACATCCACCTCAACCTCAACCTCAACCACATGTTTATACTAATACCTCTGTCATGATGGTTCCAGCCGGATATGGGTACTACTCAAGTCAACCTTATTATTATCCTCAACAGCGTTCGTCTGGCTCATCAGAAATTGTAAAGCCACAGAGCTCAAAAATCACCATAGTAGATCCTAACTCAGGTTCAGTGGTTGACCTTAAGGAGGAAAAAACTACTGCCACTTCCGACAATACTAGCTCCTCAACAACAGCAACCTCCACATCAACAACAATCGCGGACACAACAAAACAACAACCACCATCAACAACAGCATCGAAGGATGAGGTTATGAAACCAGTGGAGCCATCTGCTGTAGAAGCAACAACAGGTAAAAAGGAGGAAACAATTGAGCAAACGCCTGCCCAATCTGAACCTGTAAAACTTGAGGAACCAGCTGAAAGTAAACCCGAAATAACAACAGCATCACAAGATAATGTTGGAAACGCAGAAAATAGAACTGAACAAGTATCTGACCAAAAAGTATTAGAGCCACAAACTCCAACGTCTGAATACGGTGAACAAACACCAACTGCAGAAGACTCTTCAGCAACTTTTGAAAGCTCTCAAGACAAAATTGACGAGGATAAAGTTGTGAAAGAAGATCCAAATGAAATCGAAGGGTTCGAGGACTCAGAGGAAGAGCCTGAAGATGAAGAATCTGACAAAACAAAGATTTATTCAAGAGACCAACTTCTTCGTTTCAAGGATAGTTGTACAGAACCTCCTGAAAAGTTAAAATCTCTTGAGATTTTCCAATCAAGCTTGAAGTCGACAGGCGGTGCAGCTAGGGGTGGTAGAGGAGCTACTCTTCCAGGTGCTCGACCAGGATTCAATATTTCTAGAGGTGGTGGTAGAGGAGCACAAAGAGGTGGAACACCTGGTGCACCAACTAGAGGCAGAGGAGGTAAAGACGTAAAACAAACTACAAGAAGAGCGCCTGAAAAGCTTCAAAAATCTCAAAATGCCCTGAAGCTAGCAAAGGATAAATCAAAAGAAGAGATGATTGTGGATGAAGTTAAATTCATTCTTAACAGATTGACTCCAGAGAATTATGACAAGCTTAAAGTTGAGTTTTTGGGAGCATGTAGAAGCAAGCCTGGTGATGAAGAGGTTTTGAACGCTATTATTGATCAAATTTTCAGTTATGCAATTAGTCTTCAAAACTTTTCTGCTCTTTATGCCAGACTTTGTGCCGACTTGAGCACTGAACTCAAAGAGAAGATTGGAGAGGAGAATACAAAGCAATTCAAGAGATTGCTACTCAATAAGTGTCAAAGAGAATTTGAGAAAGAAAAGGAAGAAGAGCTTAAAAACGCTTCGGAAAAGTTATCTCCAGAGGAGCTAGAGGAAAAAGAGTTTTTGTTGAGAAAGAAGAAGGTTGGAAATGTGATCTTCATCGGAGAGCTTTATTTACAAGAAATGCTCAGCGAAAAAATTATGCATGAGGTTATCAAGAGACTATTGATTAACCCCACTCCTCATCCTTCTTCTGACGATATTGAGCTTTTATGCAAATTGTTGACAACAATTGGAAAGAAGTTAGATCATGAAAAATCGAAGAAGTATGTCAATTTTTATTTTGCAAGAATGGAAACGCTTTCACAAGAGCCAACTATAGCCTCAAGACTTAGATTTATGCTGAGGGATGTTATTGAAATGAGACTTAATGATTGGGTGGCAAGAATTGAAAAAACAAAGGCAACAAAGACAAGACAAGAGGCAAGAGAGGAAGCTGTTAAGCAACAAATGGATCAAATTAAAAAGCTTGAAAAACATCACCACCTCAGGAAGCCAAACAACAAACCAAAAGCATCCTATGTAACAAAGCAATCTGGAGCCCTCCAAGCTGAGAGATATAGAAAGATGGATTCTAAGAAAACTCTTGCACCAGGAGGTGGTATTGTTAAACAAGCTCCAGCATCTACACAAGGCAAGACTGACGCAAACACCTTTGCCCTTCTTGAAGAAGAAGAAAAGGAAGAAGAAATTAGCGAAGAGGAGCCTGTAGAAGACACTCAACAAGTTGCATCTGAAGTAGAGGAGGAAGAAGAAACCGAAGAGCAAATTAGTACAATTACAGAAAGAACAAAGAAGTTGATGTCATGCTACTTTGAAGAAGGAGAAATTGATGAAACATTGGAGACAATTGAGAAAGAGAACTTGCACAAAACTAAATACTTTATTCGTGGTGTTGCATTTGCCGCATGTGAAAACAGCAAAGAAAATGAAATTAGTGACACGGTAAAATTGTTGAAGAAACTCAAAGAAGGCCCAATAACTGTGGTTGATGATATTCTCATTTACGGATTTATTAGATACTTTACACAGATTGTTGAAGAAAGTTTATACATTGACATACCAGAACTTTTTCAATATAGCGGCAAGTTTTTGGGAAGACTCATTTTCGAAAAAGTACTGTCATTTAGCAATCTGTACGACGTGTTGTTGACCGTCGTGCTTGATGAAGAGAATCCATTGCAAGAATCACACGTTTTTGAGGTGCTCGAACACTTATACGATACTATTTGTTCTGAATGTGAATTTAATGACAATTTGAAAAAACCAGTACAGCATTATCAAGAAGAGCTTGAGAACCACTTAGTTTTGGCAGAGATTGAGGAGGGAAAGCATCTTGTAAACAATTCTATGGATCTGATGGACATATTCAAGCCTAATGGGGAATCATATGCAAAACTGTGCTCATTTATCGAAGAAAAATGTTATGGATGCTTTGAACCATCTATTTATTACAACAAGTGCATTAATGAAAGGGAAAAGTCTCAACTATCTGACTTCATTGCCGTTCTATCAGATGAACAAATATTATCAGGAATTTTACATGCTAAATGCCATGAAGATCCTGTCTCAAATGTTGAAGAGTTTAAAGAAATTTTGTTGGAGGAAGTACGAGAAAAGCTAGAGGAGGGCTATGAAGTATCATTGATTGGCACTGCTCAACATGCATGCTGTACACGTGCAAAGTTTGACAGGTTAAAACCTCTATTGAACCTGTTAGTGGAAATGAAGCTTTTGAATCCATCTCATGTTTCACAATACATTTCCGGAGACTTGCAAATTGATCAACCAGGATATGAGCAAGTGAAACCTTTTTTGCAATAATGTAGAGATGACATCTCACTCTCGTCATCATTTATAAATACTTTTTATTCAGAATTCTTGTTTGGCGAAATTGATTCACTTCCTTACTCTCGAATCGCGTTCAAGCTTGAAAATTGATTTGGAAAATTGAACGGAAATTAAGCGATTCATCACAAAAAAATGTTTTCAACCAGATTAATTTCACGTTCAAACAAAATCCTTGCTGCTACAGGTCGTGTTGTTGGCTTGCGTTCATATTCCATCCATCATAAGAACACTAACAACAAGATAGTATCATCATCATCATGGACAAATAATTTCGGATTAAAATCCTCTCCATCGAAAACTTTGATCGGACACACCGGTATGATGACTCTATCAGGTGTAAACAATATGAGATTTGAAAGTATAACAGTGAAAGTCCCATCTCTTGGTGAATCTATTCGTGATGGTGAAATTGCTGTTTGGTTTAAAAAGGAAGGAGATTCATGTAAAGAAGATGAGGTTATAGTGGCCATTGATACCGACAAGGTGCAAGCTGAAGTGAAAGCTCCCCAAAGTGGTGTTATCACAAAGATTTTAGTTCCAAAGACTGGAGAAAAAGTTGAAGTGGGCAGTGCACTATTTACTCTTGATACTGCAGGTGCAGCAGCAACTTCTCCTTCAACCGCAGCAGCACAAACACAACCTTCACAACCTGCTACTTCTTCACCTTCAACAACAACAACAGAAACATCTAGCACGGAACATCACAAGAGAGAACCAATGATTAAATTTAGATATGGTAAGAGAGATCTTATCGAGCAAGAAATGAAGAACAAGTCCAAAGCAACAGCACAAAGTGTTGCTACTCCTCAAGCCTCCTCACCACAACCAACAGCAAAACCATCTGCTCCTTCTACTCCAACAATTAGCGGTACTACTTATTATTATCAATCTTTGAGCGACCTTCCAGCTCAATATAGAAGAAAGAAAATTTCACAAAAAGAAATTGATGCCATTTCGTATGGTGGTGAGGTTGCCATTCCAGAGGTCAAGAAACCTGAAAAGAAGAAATAACACATTATTTATTATTTGACAAGTAAATGGTGCATATTTGTTTGAAAAATTGTAGATGCTTGGGGTCGTAACTGGGTTTTCTCAAATCACCCCTCATAGTTTCGCGTTCTAATTGTTCTAGTGCATAGAAATTCTGCCTCATTTGCTCAATGACTTGAGGGAAATTCTCTTGCATTTGTTTAGGATATTGTTGTACTTTGAGATGAAGAAGAAGCACTTGTAACGGTGCTTCATTTGGAAATTGATGAGAAACAGCGTCTTGCAACACCTCAATTGCCTTTTCAAATCTCTCTAAATGAAAAAGGCATAACGAATAATTGCAAATAGCTTCTTTTTGAAGAGCTTCTTCCTTCAGTTGGTTGTAGAGCTTTTTGCCATTCTCGAGCAACATGGCATATCCATCAGCAGCTTCTTCAGGTCTTTCCATCAAGAATAAAGCTCCAGCATACGCAAAAACAGCTTTTGGTTCTTTGACATACTCGAACGATTTTCTAAAATGTTGAAGTGCTTTCTCGCCTGTAGTAAAAAAGGCCTTTTCCATGTCATCTACAACAACGGGATCGGAATTGTTTGCAATTTTCAGTTTGCTCTCAACATACTCCTGAATGGCTTGTTGCGACATTTGTTGTTGCATCATTTTGTGAAATTCCTTCTCCATTTCAGAAATGTCACCCAGTTCTTGAGATATATTTGGTTTCACGTATGCTAACGATTTGTACATATTAGAAAGCCACAAATTTAAAATTGCAACATCGCTGTGAATTGCATAATAATGCAACAGATCGTTTTCGTTATGAGGTAAATCCTTATTGTTAATTCCCTTCTTTTCGTAAATATTGAGCGCAGTTTCAAAACATTCTATTCCTTCTTTACACTTCTGAGTTGCCTCGTCCTGCTTAAAGGTTGGAAGCGAAATATCTCTTGCATATTTTTGAAAGAATATTCCCTTCAAATGATACAATAACGGACAGTCACTATTCTCTTGAATGGCGTGATCAATGCTAGAAAATATGTTGTTGTAAAGTGACCTGTTTTTTAAATTTCCGCCAAACTGATGATAGTAATAGACGGCTAACAACACATCAATAGCATTTTCAAGTTTCAATCCATGAAACTCGCTTTCCCAATGAGCAAGGTGCATATCTTTCAGTTTGTTGTTCCATTCTATTTCACTTGCCAATATTCGTTTTTCTTTAATTATGGACTGAATCTGTTGTATAATTGAATAAATGTAATCTTGCTTTTCTTTTGACTGTTCATAGTTCAACTCTCGAGCATTTTGTGGTATGATAGTTTTTACTTGATCAATCAAATTTTCAAACGGTACTGTAGTTGGAGAATCATGAGTCTGTTGATTTACAAGTAAATTGATATGAAAATTATGAAAAGAAATATTCTTCTTAATTATGCTTAAAACACCTTCGTTCTTGTTACCAATAAATTTTCGAAGAGAAGAGGAATAACTCTTATCCATTTGATGCTCATGACTTGTCATATCCCATTTTTCATTTGGAAATATAATTTTCAATGATGATGACTTGCTATTCAATACGGTTGTTAATCGGAAAGAACCCAAAGACGCAGAAGGCTTTGAACGGAGAAGAGACTTCATTTTTTTGTTGCGCTACATCAGAGTGCTTTCGAACGGAAAGAACGCGTCAACAACATTGTAATTGTTTGAATCAATGAGACTCCGATGCTCATAGCACTTCACGGAATGTTCTCATACAGCTTCAAATGAACCTCGTCGTTTAACCGCAAAATTCCTTTCATCTCATAGACTTTGGTTCAGAACTCATCATTACAAAAAGAATCTCCCAAACGCCCCTGTTTCATTAAATAACTGATCATCTGAATTTATAATCATGAAATCAACCTCGTTGTGGTTCCTTGTGATTGTTGTGATTACACTCGCAACAGCAGCTTCTATTGAAGGTATTCGTCCAAAAGTAAATATCAATAAGAGCTCCACAGGAGATTCTGTATGTAGAGCTTTGGCATTGGGAGGAGGTGGCGATCGTGGAGGTGAGTCTCTTTTGGATGATGTTATTATATTTCAGTAATTTGTTACAAATTTATTGAATTTTTATGATGATGAAAATGAATGATGAAAAACATGTTGTATGGATGAAAAACACGTAATAGCCTATGAAGCGGGTGTGTTAAAGTATTTGGGTAAGTCTTTAATGATCATTCTTGATTTCATCAATGAAACAATATGGTAATATGAACGATGGCGATCCTAACAGTTGAGAATTTACCTTCCGAGCAAGTGAAATATCAAGTCATTGGAGGCATCAGTGCTGGTTCTATTAACAGGTAAGAGTTCTTGTACCTTCATTGCATCAGATAGTGTTCATCATGACCGCATCATCATTAGTGTTGGATTTGGTCAATTCCCAATTGGACAAGAAAGACAAGCATTGAATTTCTTGTTGACCCATTGGACTTCTCTCACGGCTTCAGATGTTTACAAGAATTGGCCACTTGGTATTGCTGAAGGTTTCTTGTTCAAGACTGCTCTCTTTAATACAGATCCACTTCATAACTTTTTGACCAAGAATGTGAATTTGACAGGTATTAGAAATTCAGGAAGAAGAATTTTGATGGGAGCTACAAATTTGAATACCAACAAGTATGAACAATTTGATCAATATACTGGTAAGTCATTTGTATTGAGATGCAAACTCTTGAACGAAACATATTGTTGTTGCTGCAAAATATTCAACTCTCAGATGATCTTGTTGAAGCTACACGAGCTTCCTCTGCTGTTCCTGGAGTACTGGAAGCAGTCAACATGAAGGGATCGCTCTATGTAGACGGTGGCGCAAAGTACATGACACCTGTCTCAGATGTCATTGCTGAATGTTTCAAGTTTACCAATGCCTCACATGTGAATGTCGATGTTGTTTTGGCCATTGGTGATTTACAACTTGCTAATTATTTAGAAAATATTCAAACAACTCCATTTATCTTGTTGAGAACTTTGTTCAACGTTGTTGATGATATCTTTACCAAAGACATTACTAATGCTCAAATTGCTTTTGGAAACAAAGTCACTTTTAGAATTTTCAAGGTAAGTTAACATGTGTTCGGGCCAATGCCAATTTGAAACCATTGTGGCAATAATTTAACTTGTTCTCAACAGCCTTCTAAATGGTTACCTGGATGGTTCCTTGGATTTGATCATGCTCAAGAAATGATTAACATTGGCTATCAAGATGCTCACAATGTTTTGAACAGCATCAGAAATAGCCGCCGTGTACAATAAAGTTGTGTTGATGTTGCTATCAACCTTTATTGAATACTAATGAAAAACAACATTCATCACAAATACCACTCTTTCTGTCCTAACGTTTGTAGACAAGACGGTCATTCATTTGTCTGACTGACTGTATGGAAATATAAAATGATAATAATCTAATTTCAATTATCTCAATTGCTACCACTCATCAGTGAATTAACAGGTGATCGATTCCAATGATTCGACACAGAATGAATTTTTCTTAATTAATTTGAATGGAGCCAGCTTGTAATAAAATTTGAGTTGGATCTTCATAGTTGTTCAATTGCAAGCTGTCATAATCCAATACTATGGTTACAAATTGATTTCTTCCAAAAGTAATGCCTTGCTTTACGTGATAAAGAGGATAAATTTTTGGTTGAGTATTGGATGGATTAGTTGCGGTGCTTGTTCCTGGTGTGGAATCTTGTGGCTTTGGTGTGACAAAAATTTTTGGTGAGAAAGTGAAAGTGCTTGTTAAATCCACGTCAGGAATTCCGAGTGTAATTTGCTTAAGTCTTGCAATAGAGCTCTTCTTTTCAGTCAAGAACCAATTTGAAGGTAAAAATAGAGGAATATTTGTTTTTTGAATCATTTCTAATGCACTGGCAGCTTCTTGTGGATATGTTTGCTTGTATAGCTGACATAATTGATCCAATGACAATACATAATCTTTTCTTGGTGTTTCATATTCGAACGCTACTAAAAATGTGTCATTGCCTTCGCTATCTTGGTCCTGAGCCAATTTCTTTTTTTTTCTTTTGTACCTGTCTCTTGAAAGCATGGTGTGAACCTGGATAAAGTTAATAATCTGATTTCCACGTCTAAAGGCCCCATTTCTACCGCTCATAGATCCAAAATCTCCAATTTTCTGCACTGTCATTTGTGAAACAGGGCAATTTGGATAAAATTGATATGGAATAAGATTGGACTGTTGAGTCGTAATGGCTTTTGGAGTGTTAGACTGAAGGAATGTTTGTAGTTGTTGATAATAATGTTGAGTGAAATAGCCACATGCAAAGGTATTGTACTTGGTAATAGAATCATTAACAAGTTCAAGAATTTTTGCGTTACTAGTTTGGGTCGTGGGTAATTTCTGAGCAAAATTATCAGTAGCTAGCTTCAGTGCATGAGAACAACGCTTATCAGAGAAGAAAAAGTTAGGATGAATAATATCCTTGGTTTTCTCCACCAACACTTTCTGCAAATCGTCATTGTTCAGTGAAAATAATTCTTCAAAGGCAAATGTAGCTTGATACCAGTTCAACGATGTTGGCAAAATAAATCGTTTTCCTGCTTGCATTTGTTTGATGAAATAGTCAATTTGTTTTTGAATAAAGTTGACAACTTTGCTGACTCCAACATAACTTTCAGATTGAGAATCCTGTTGCTTCTTGGATTTGTTAGATGCAGGTTTGTTGGTCTTTTTTGTTTCGATTTCTGAAAGCTCACTCAATGAAAATAGAGCCTTTCTTGCCTGATCCAATGACACCTTAGTACTAAAGCTAGAGGATTCAGAAGCTTCTTTGTTGACAATTACAAATGTGCATGTCTGAGGATCAAGCATGAATAGCGGAGTTTTGATCACGTCAGTACCAGAAAACTTTCCTTTTTTTAAGATATGATTTCTAACTTGGTTTTCAATACTGGTTTGCATTCTATTAATCATATATTCTCCAACGTCCTCGAAGGTATTTTCTTTTCTGTTCTGGTATTCCAAAATCATTTTGTCCCATTGACTTTTTTCTTGGACAAATATGAACGAAATAACTGGCAACACTCTTCCAGGACTGTACAAAGAGGACATGACACCACTTCCAAGTATTGTAGTAATCATGTTCATTGTCGGATTCTCGCTGGAGGCCGCCTTCTCTTGATGGATGTCCAAAATCTTAGAGTTAATATGTTGCTTACTGATCTGCAAAGTTCTAAATAGAGATAGAAGGTTTTGGTGAAGGTTAGAACAAACGCTGCCATTCACCTGTGATGTTGGAAGGATAAAGAATATCATGTGACAAGTTTGAAATAAAAATAATAAAGTTTGAAGTACACGTTCATAGTCCACATAATGTTCCAAGTCATAAGCATGATTGGTATTTGGTTGCAAAATATTTTGATAACCATTATTGGTTTGACTTGCATGTGAAATTTTGCTCGGAAGAAACTGTTCTACAAATGTTTTACAGTGTTCCGATTTTTGCATGAGGTCGGCAAATAAATAAACTCGTTCTTGGTCGACATCATGATATGAATCGATCGAAATTTGATGATGCTTTTTGGGATGATCCTGTGGAAAAGAACTTGATCCTTCAGAGCCAGATTGCTGATGATGACTTGTTCCCAAACTATCTTTTCGTTTGTCAGAGAAGATTGCTTTTCTAAGTATTTGGTTTGTAATTTCCATTGCATTTTCATTTCCCATTCCGATAAATGCCAAACTAACAGTCTTTTTCGAGTTTAGTTTCAATCTATCCTTTTCTTGTTTGCTAATAAAATGTGGAATGGACGAAGAACCACCCAAGTTCGGAGAAGAAAATTTAGACTGTTTTGAAGTAGCTGCTAAATTTTGGAGAGGAGAATTACCATCATCAGAAAAGAATGTATAGTAACATGGTTTTAAATTTTCTTGTTGATGGTTAGAAGTTCTTCCAACTAAATTGCTCGTATTAATCGGGCCGCCACCGTGATGATGTAATTGGCTGCTGCTGTTGTCTTTGAGCATTTTTTACCATGATAAAATACAAAATCAGTAAAATAATTTTTACATCATATATTGTTGTCTAGATTTTGAATATTAATTGTTAATGATTAAACATTGGTATTAGAATAAAGAGTTGCGAATTCGTGTTTGATGAAGCGTTTTAAACAATTTAAAAAAATGCCACGTGTTAGTTCCTTGGTTGCTTTATGTATTGCGTTTGTTTTGATGATAAGCTCGGTTGCGACTTGGGTTGATGCTTTGTCGGTAAAGATTGATCCTTTGAGTGAACAATGTTTTTGGGAGGAGGTTAAGAAGCCTAATGTAAGTTCAGATGGATGAATTGATTCGGAATGGCGTGATCATGGAATGATTTTGATGATTTTGTTGTTACGATATTATTTTCAATATTGGATTTAATGATGATCATGGATGTTATTGTTACATATTTTGGAAATATCACATGAATTTAAATTTCTAAATAATGTCAACACTGTCTTTGAACAGGCAAAAGTACTTTTGCAATTCCAAGTGTCAAGCGGAGGCTACTTGGATATTGATTTATCCATTGCATCACCAAATGGAGTTTTAGTTCATGAGAGTAAAGGAGAGACAGAAGGAAAATATACATTCACAGCTGTGGAAGTTGGAAGATACAAGTTCTGTTTTTCTAATCGTATGTCAAAATTGACATCAAAGACAGTCACTTTTGAAATTCATGTTGGAGATCTTTTTGACCCAAACCTTACTAAGCTTGATGAAAAGGATCCAATTGTGAAATCAGTTTTAAGACTTACAGAGGGTCTATCGGAAATTCAACAAGAGCAAAAATTCTACCGTACGAGAGAAGAAAGTCACAGAGATTTGGCTGAAACTACTAACACAAAGGTTATGTTTTGGGGTGTTGCTGAAATGATTGGTATCGTGGTGATGGCTGTTGGACAAGTTTTTGTTTTGCGTCAATTCTTCAAGACAACGAGATCAGTGTAAAAACCAGCGTGTACACATGAACATAAATTTTCTTTATTTAAGATTGTATTTTCAAGGTGTTTGGTATTATTTTACTTCTGATATTGTACATTCATAAAGAAAGTCGATGGCCTTGTCACTTGTTTCTTCAACAAGCTCTTTACCAAAATTTTGCCACTTTGTTTGTTGAAAACAGGATCCATTTGAAAAAACAACTTTCAACAGCTTTCTTTTTTGGGATGGTTCCATGGAGTAATCCTTGGCCATTTTCAATAGACCTGCAGTTGCGATAGGTGAAAGGGTGATTGATTCATATTCAATAGAGGGAAGGATTGACTGGAAGAACATTTTCTGGCAACAATCAGCAACCTTTCCTGATTTAAGGTCGTTCTCAAGATTGTGAACAAATTCTTTTTTAGACTTCATGTTGTACTCGACCAATATTTTCTTAATATCGTCTGTATATGATGCTGCATAAGAAATAGTTACTGGCTGATTATCTATTGTCACTTCCAAGTTTAGAGAATGATTTTCAAGTTGTTCAGGTAACTCCCAAATCTTGTATGAATACTCAGACTCCATGGAGTCTATTAATTGCCTAAATAGCGGCTTTTGATGAAAAATTAAAGATGCATGGACCAAATCCATGAAAATTTCGTCATTCGAAACTTCTGGGTCAACCGATTCACAATAGATCCACTGTAAAATTGCTTTCATAACATTCTTTGAAATAGACGGAAAGGATAGGCTTTCAGATTTTGGGTGAGATTCAAATAATCTGATATTTCCCAATGATAGCAGTTTATCAATTATTATATCATTAAAGGAGATTACAAGTTAAAAAGTTGTAATAGCATGCTTCGAAAAATTCACATACCTCTTGAAAAACGGAGACCTGCAAATCAAAATAATTTTATGGCAATAAAAAACGTCATCTAGAGATGAATCAAACACAATCTTGCAATCAGCCAACTTTGATTCAATTTCATCACGGTTTGATTTTTCATAATTCCTAAACAATGAAGCAATATCCATATTCATATAATTTGTTTTTGCCGACGATGAAGTGGAAGTGAAAATCATTGCTGATCCGGTTGGTTTGAACCTTTGTTCACCGCTCACCATCTTCTTTTCAAATAAATTCAGTACAAGTTGTGCATCGGATTTGACATCATTAGTTTTTTGTTTTTTGCGTTTCTCCATCATATCTTCATATCGTAATTGCTCAAATGAAGTTGAGCTATAGCTTGGCATTTTAGTTATCGATTGGAAATCATAGTTTTGATGATTGGAGGGATCTTTCTCGTTTGTGGGAGCAAATTTCGGCTTTGCTTTTGATCGGGTTGATTTTCTTGCTGGCACTGAAGAAGCGGAGGAGGGAGAAGCACCAAAAGAGAAGGAACTCATTTTTTTGATTGTGATTTCTTTGGTACTTCCACAACAAGTTGGAAAACACTGCGTTCTAGTCGAAGGCTGTCCTTCGGTAAAGACATCAATGTTTTCATAAATTTATAGAGTAGGTAAGGTTGTGCAGAGCTTGCTTTAACGTTGAAACTTCTTTTTGAAGACTGGATCTCTTCTTTGATTCAGCAGCAAGTGAAACTGCCAATTGTTGAACCATGTCGCTTAATTCTATTACAGTCTCTTCTAGTAGTCTAATCTTTTGAAACGCATGATCAAGTGTCTCTTGGTCATTGGTTTCAAGCTCTTCACTCTTTTTTGGAGTCATGTATGCATGTTCATCATTACTTTGCTCTGAAACTTCTCGATTGGGAGCCAGTCCATTCAATCGATGAATAATTTCATTTGCCAATTCTTCATCCACAGTCAGCGATTGCTCAGATATTCGAGAAACATTTAGCTCTTGCAGGGATGACATGCTGGAATTTGTGGACCCAGTCATGATTACTTCCCCGCCCCAAATGTCATTGAGATAAGAGGTTTCTCCATAACCTCCAAAAATAATGAGTTCTTTTCCAAGCATATTGATTGTGTGGGAGTCTCTTGGAGAAAAATTTTCTGGTGCCAACAGATCAACTCGTTTCCAAATAGGAGAATATTTCTTCTCATCTATACCTAGAATAGTGAGAGTCCAAAGAACGTTGTCCTTAAATAATCCCACCATTCCCCATAAACTATCATAGTGTTTGAGCTAATCTTCACGGCAGCATGCTTTGATCTTGGACTTGGAGTTTCATTGTTTAACCATGATGTGTCTTTCGGTTTTTGAATGCAAATCCAATTGCCATCAAACACCCATACATCATTTAAAGACTCTCCGTTGGATCCTCCATACATCACTAAAATATTGGGTAAGTTATTATTCTCAGAAAATGCAACTAGACTGAAGTGACATCTTGCGGGTGGGGAGAGGAAAGTATGAATTTGTGACCACATTAAAGTTTTAAAATCAAATTCAAACATATCATTCAAATATTCTCCGCCATATCCTCCAAATAGAATCATTTTCTCGTTCATTATGACAGCATTGTGAGCATATCTTGGTTTTGGAGGTGTATTTTTTGAAACAATCTTTTTCCACCTCATATCCTCAGCTTCCTTTGCTAAATCCAAAATCCAAATATCATTCAACAGTTCATTTCCTTTATCACCTCCGAAAATTACTAAATGATTTTTGTAAATTACAGCTGAATGACTTGACCGTTTATGCGGTAAGACTCCTTGTACTTCTACCTTCTTCCACTTATTCGCGTCTAGAATCCACAAATCATTAGAATGGAAACCTTGATAGCCTCCAAATAAATACAGTTTGTTTTTCCATTCTGTGAGAGTGTGCCCCTTTCGTTTTGGAGGATTTTGATTGTCTGGTATTTTCTTTCGGAGTGTGATTTTTGTTTTGAAATTGGAGCAAACACGAGGAGAACGAGGTGAGCTGCTCCTTACCGTTCCGACTGATTTTTTTGATTCAGTTTCCAGAGATGATGATTGGTTGAGAGTAAGTTCCGATTTATCTTCTTCATTGCTAGATAACATCGTAACAGATAGTACCCCTTTTTTGCTTGTACTCTCTCCGTACAGAGAGGAATATTTTCTTGGTGGTGAGGATGCATATTCGCTCCTAGAAATGTGGGAGTTTTGAGGAAACAGAGAGGAGCTCATTTTTTATTTAAGGCTTTGAGCAAATACAGGAGCCTTAGGTTTCTCTTTGGTTCTTTGTTCAAAAGGCTCATCGACACACGTTTACACAGTTCGAAATTCTCCACTTGATTCGAGTGACAAGTTTATTACACAACAAACAATGTCTATAATCAAGCTTGATTCTGACTAGGAAAGCAGCAACTCTTTCTCTGTTTAAAGCAGTATCGATCATGATGACAATACACGTCCATTCCACACTTCATTTAAACCCTCCCAAGAAACTCCTATTGAAGTAACCACTCAATTCAGTTCATCTCTCCACGTTGAGCAAGTGGCATCCAAACATGTTTTTTCAGTGTATACAACCTCCAACGCAGTCGAAGGAATCTTCTTCATATCATTCAAATGATTATCATTCCACATGGGATGTGGTGCTCCACTAAAGTACCAATCCTGACCATTATCAGCCATATAAGCTCCATACTTTTTCAGTGCTGTACAAATCACTTGTACTTCCTCTGAATAACTGGAACAATCATAGGATGCTTTCATTCGAATTCTGGCTCCCATTGGTAATAAATTGGGATCTGTGAGAGAAGAGGCAAAATGTGATGCTGGAGAAATGAAGGCCTTCTGAGATTTAACCACTGTGAATCGAATGGCATGCTTAATTTCCTTTTTCACAACTACTTCATCATATCTGACAAGCAATGGGAAAATAGGAAGTCCAGCTGCATCAGCTGATGTCCATCCTAAGGGTCTCTGGATGGCTTTGCTTGTATTTAAATTGAAAATAGCTCCACATTCTGCTGTAAAAACATTGCCACCACCGGTAGTGTCACGATATTGCTTATCAATGACAAATGTTCTCCATGTTTCATAGAGTTTGCAATTGTCCTTATCAATGGCAATGATGTGACGGTCTCCATTAGAATTTGGTCCTCCTTCAATAGGAGCACCTTCTGGAAAAGGATAAGTTGTTATGTCACTTTCTGAAGCGTAGGATGTAATTTGAATTCCAACTTTGGGTTGATCTTTGGTAACAATGATATATGGTATTCCATTGAGAGCTCCATCATACACAGTACCAAAGTCAGCGTGTAAGTACTTTCTTGCAACATTATTAATGAATGCATCGGATCTGGGATGAACAGGAAGATTCGAAATGTCTTGATTGAAAGGATGATCAGGTAGGAACACTGGACATGCAAGATCAAATTCACCAGCATCATCAGAAGTGTAGCCAGGGGCAGACCAAGTTTTTTGATTACCAGTTGGAGGATATCGAATGGAAGCCATGCTAGAACTCTTGGCCACTGCAATTTGTGAAATATTTGTAGGAAGCGTTCGAGGTACATGCTTTGACAATGGACCAACGCTATTGCTTGAAATGACAGCTCCAATATCAATGGAATTTGGATTTCTAGTATTACCATAAAAATCTAAATCAGTCGTTGAAGCATGACCTGCATTGGTTGCCATAGAACTTAATGATGGGGATAAATGTTGTGAATTTAGTTGAGGGTCACCTTCTAAACTGTTGGCTTCGTTACTACCAGAAAAATAGGATTGAATTTTGGTTTTCCAATTAGACAATGAACCACTGAAAGCAGTGTTTTTTCGACCATCTACAAAGAGAGCCGTCTTGTTCTTGTTGTAGTACACATTATTGTTAATGACAATGGAGCCTCCCGTAATAGATGCATTGAGGGATGATCCTTCATCGATTCTAAACAATGGAGAAGAGATGGTCTCCTTGTTAAAGATGAGATTGTTCAAAATCCAAGGAGAATATACAGGAGTAAGAAGTCCATTTCGATGAAGCGTGCTTGTCACATGAAGAGGAGCACTCACTTGATTGGATTGTGAAGCATCTATAATGGTATTGTGAATGACGTGTGCATTCTTTGAGCCGTAAACTCCAATTCCAGCTCCGAAGATGGCCATTAAGATATTGTTACTCACAGTAGCATCAATACTTTCATAGAGCTCAGGATTGGAGTTGGTGTCAAACAGCTGGATAGAATCAGTTCTTCCTCCAACTAAAATTCCTCGATCTGCATTCGAGATGGCATTTCGCTCAATGTAGCTCTCTCGACATCCTCCTTCAATTTTCACACCATCAGCAGCAATGTCATGAATGTAATTATCAGTGCATGTGAAATGATGAGAGGCCAAGGCATGTACTCCTTCACCTTCAGACGGAAGTCTTGAACCAGAGTCATAAACTTCACTTGAGGTCAGAGTCACATTGTTGGCTTTCAAAATGAACACACATTTGGTACCACAGTTGTGAATGATACAATTTTTAACAGTTACTTGGTCTGCATCAATTTTCAAAGTGTAGAAGAATCCTCCTTGAAGTTCAACTCTCTCCAATGAGCTATCAATTGCGCTTGCTTCAAAGCGAATGGTGTGAAGAATGAATGAGTTGTAGATGGATGAAACAATTAAAGCTTCTTTTGGATCATTTTCATAGGTGGAAATTCTAATATATGGAGTTCGAATAGAGAGACTTTCATTATAGGTAACACCTGTATATCGAAGAGTAATATTAGAACCTGAAGGAGCAACTGCCAAAGCCTGATTAATCGTTTTGAAAGGGTTAGAGAATGTTCCCAAACAATCCCCGTCTCTTCCATGGACGTTATCCACATAGAACGTCCTGGGAAGTATAAAGGTATAATTCGAACACTGATTGGATGAACTAGTTTGGATGATGGTAGAAAATGCCGGTGGAAACAGTGTGACTGACGAATTCGACAAGTCCGAAGAATACAACAATGCTCCAATATCGTTATTGACCTTGGTTCGAGAATTTCCATAGAAATCTTCTGTGACCTCTGACAGAAACATTGCTTTACCTCGAGCTGGGCTTTGAATACCAATCTTTAAATTGGAGTCTAGAAGGGGATCTGCGATGGATGAATTGTAATCACTATTGATGTGTTTTCTCCATGAATCTAAATCAGATGTTGATATAAAAGATGTTAATCGTCTATCAAGGAAGCTAATAGATGCTTGAGAATTTCCGTGATAATTATTGTAATTGCTGAAATAAATATTGCAATCAGAACTCAATTGTGATTGATCTAGACCATCTCCATCTTGTACTCTCACTTCATATATGAGTTGTGAAACTCCAGCCTCAGAGAGTTGAATAATGTTATTAACTATCATTGGAGCATGATTCGATTGACCTCGTGACTGAACTGCATTCATCGTATGTGGACTAGCTACGATCAAAATTGGAACTTGCATGGAAAGAGCCACATTCACCAAAGTATTGTGCAGGACCTTACTGTTTTTAGAAGCATACAAACCAACACCTGCTCCCTGTACATTGACAATGATGTTATTCTTTACCACAGCGTCAATGGCTTCATAGTAATCTGGGTTTTGAGTTGGATCCATGTATGAAGTTTCTTCGTAAAAACCAACAGTGACACCTAAACCTTGAACATTGAGAATTAAGTTTCGTTCAATGAGTGCTCGCTGACCTCCACCTTGAGTTTTAATGGCACTTCCAGCAATGTCGTGAATATAATTTTGAGAGACGATCAAATCGTCCACATTCACGGCACGAATGGCATCGGTACTGGCTGCACCTTGATTGGGATTTCCTTGTTGATACGTGGTTCTTTTACCACATTGATAAATTTCAGATTGTGTGATGGTGACTCGCTTTGAAAAGGGAGACAATTTGATGCAATCAGATCCCGTGTGATGAATTTTTGCCTTACGAATGACAACGTCCGAGCGTTCAACCATGACTCCATAGTAAAAACCTCCAATGATTTCTAATCCTTCCAATGTCACAAATTGGGAATAAATTTTAAATACATTCATTTGAGTGGCGTCATTCATGGAACTTGTGATGATGGGCACCTCATTGTCAAATGCCTTAATAGTGACATTGTTGGAAGTAATTGAAATTCCTCCCTCATTGTATGTTCCTCCTCTTAGAATGATAATATCATTGTCCTTCATAAAAGCAACGTTGGTCACCTTACGAATGGTTTTATACGGAAATTCCAACGTTCCATTTCCAGACGAGTCACTTCCAGTTGTTGGAGAAACATAAATCACCCGATACGTCGTTGGAGGTGACCATGTCGGTAATACATCTTTTGGAGGTGCAGAACCACGGTAAGGTAATCTATATATGATATTAGTGATCGAGTATTTCTTGGTTGGATCATCACTAAAACCATCATTCATGAATTGCAAAGCGCCAATAGAAATTTTTCCTTTGATCATGGGTCTTCCAAAATAGTCAGAAATGATTCCAGCAATTTCAACACCACTGAAAATGAGAGGAGATGGGTATTGAGGGTAAAAAGCGATCGTATCAATGAATGGATTTCCTTCACTACTTCCAATATCATTGTATTTGGATTTCCATCCAGAAAAACCTCCCACATAACCAATGGAGTTTCTTTGATCCGAAAAGACTCCTCCACTACTTCCCAAATGAAGAGAATAGTATCTATTGTATGAGACATTGAGGGATTGACCTTCAAGACCACCGACCACAGAGTCATCCACATAGCTGGTAAGTGTTCGAATCTCAATAATTCTATCTCTTGAAGTACAAATGACATTGTTGGTAAGTGTGACATTGATACATGGAGTAATTGGTGAATACGAGTTAGAAACCCATGTTTGAACGAGATTGATCAAAATTGCAGCTTGATTGTCTTGTGCAGCTGCCCATATTGTGTTAAAAACAATTTGTGGGTTTTTAGCTGAATACAATCCAATTCCAGCCCCTGACGTGTTAGCAATGATATTATTTCTAACAATGGTATTCACAGCTTGATAGTAGAGAGGATTTTGATTGGCATCAGAAAAGTATTCGCTCGTTTCATAGAATCCAACCAACACTCCAGCTCCATAACTATTGGTAATATAATTTCTTTCAACGATGGAATTTCTTGCACCAGATTTAATCATTATGGCTGCACCCATTGTGTGGTGAATCATGTTATCTTGAATTCTGGTTAGATAGGTATCGTAGAGCACAATCGCTGAACCACCTGTTCTCACTCTTACTCCACTGTTGTAAAATTCATTATTTCGAATGATAACATTGTTGCATAGTGAGTCAATCTTGATCAAGTGATAACCACTATCATGTATTTTACATCTCTCAATGACAATATTAGAAGCTCCAAATTTTGCATTATTACCTCCCCAATCAATCGATGACTCTATTCGAATGTTGTAATCAAATCCTCCAATGAGCTCTAAATTTCGTAGCACACTGCCACTGGATCCTCTTCTCAAGTAAACATTAATGGCTTGTTGGGGGTTGTTGACAGGACTTGCAATGACAGCTTTCTCCAATCCATATGCTTGAATAGTAATATTTTCTCGATCAATCGTCAAGCCACCTGCATGAACACCTTCTCTAAGCAAGATGACATCTCCATCCTGTGCAAGCGTTAATGCTTTGGCAACAGAACGGAAAGGTGCTGTAATAGTGCCAGACCCTGTGTCATCATTTCCACATGCAGTGACGTTACAATTCGAAGTATTGGACTGAACAAAGAATTTAACAGGTATCTCTGTTAACACCATTGGATATTGAGGAGGTTTCATGGGTTGAAACTGATATGTCACTGTCAATCGAGGTCGATAAGCTATGGATGAGTTTCCGCCAAATATGGTTGGTCGAACAAACGTTCCAGGGACCTCTCTTAATAAGACTCCATAATTTTCAGTATTGTTGTCAAACCATTTTTGAACAATATACGGATCGAGAGAAATGGATTTGATTTGATTTCCAATGTCACTCATTGCCTTTTCCATTTTAGAATAGGAATTCAAGACAACATCTCCAGCAGCGCCCGGAATTCTCCACTCTTCTCTCGTGGCATAATTTTTAAATCTCCATCCAGTTTTTTGAGCAGCTACCCATGAAGTGTTGATATGGTGGACTTGAATTTTACATCCCTTAACCCAAGCCACATAGGTCAAATCCAGAGAGGCAGAACTGACCACAGCTCCTGGAGGAAGTTTACCTTGTAAATTTCTAAACCTCATCAACACGCGAGCTTCATATTGGGAATTGTGTCCAACAAAGACCACATCATCTTCATAAAATGTTTGACCATTCATTTCATTCCAAGTATCAATATACATGGTTGAAATGGTGATGGCTTCTTCGTCCTTATAACCATCTCTACCATTTTGAAAAGAAGTTGTATATTGCTGAGGAGCAAAACTAACTTCTGTTTTGAATTGAGGTGACAACGAAGGATCTTCTTGATTGATATCAAATTCGTAAATTTGTGGAACGAGAACAGTGATGGTTGGAATGGCACAAGCTAATTTTCCATTCTTGATTTCTGTCATGGCATCTATATCAGCATTTAAGAAACTGGAGCTTGTTGAGGCAACAACCAAAGACAATGCCAAAACAAACATTGTGAGTGTCATGGTTTGATGGAATGGATTCTTAAATTTGGAAATGGTAAACAACATGTACATTCCAGTCGACAACATTGCAAAAAGAGAGAACCAGAATATTCTTCCCCCTTCTCGTATCATGGAAGTGGCAGCAGACACCACATGCGATTTTAAGGGTTTTGTTTGATTGGAGGATGGTTTTGGTGTTACAACACTTGTGCTTGGTTGGACTGGAACACTTCCTGAAGCAAGAGGAGTTTGATTCGCTTTTGCAAGCTGAAGAGAGATGGCTCCATTGATGGAATCCAAAGAGTAACCGACATAACCGACACCTCCTAAGGATGAATCATAGGAAATTTGAACTTCAACATTTTCAGAAGAAGTGGTGGATCGTTGTTGTGAGGAGGATGACTTCTTGACCACATTCACTTTGTATTGCAAGTCCTTATCCTTATTGACAATGACACGACTCACAAATGATGCGTACGGAATGGAATAAGTGTCCATTTTACAATTTTGAGAGAATACAAAAGTCTTTGAAATATTGTTGGTCCATGCTATATATATGTACTAATGTAATGTAGATATTACTTACATGGTCGAAAAATATCATCATGATCATCATGGACATGCAAATGATGGACAAGCGTGTCCAGACACCCCTTTGGCGCCTTTGATTTACGGATGAGCGAGCGGGCATGATTCTTTTTTTTTTGAAATTGTTGTATAATGGCTCTTATCTTTGCCGAAATGAACTCTGCCAGAATGGGCATGTACCCTAAACAAGCATGTTCATGATTCAAGAAAATCCTTTGAAACAATGTTCGTTTCCATTGGTAGGTAAGGTTTTAGAGCTTTGTGAATATACTTCTCAGATATTGCTTTAAGGTAGAGTGTAAAATGGAGTGTTATATTGTTGTTAACGTCGTTTGAATTGCTTATTGGCTCTCACGAGCAGTCTGATGAGAGAAAAAGTTCAGTATTGGAACAATTGACCTTCATAATACATCCATGAGTCGGCACATTCCTATATTTCGTCACTTTCGAGCCCTTGAATGAACATCTTGGTTTTAATACTGCCTTGTTCCTTTGCTTTTCTTGTTGGTCTGTTACTTTTGGTTGTTGATGTTTCATCACATTTCTCCTCATCACTACAATCCGAGTACTCATCCCCTTCACTATCTATTTCTTCTTCATAATCTTCTTCTTCGTTTTGTGAGAGCTGCATTGGAGCTTGTTCCATACTACTAGTGCTGTTGCGAGGTTTTAAGTGTGTTAAGGTAGATGAAGAATTCTGTTTGCCTAGCATCACAACACTGTTTACTTTGCGATGTTCTTGATGAGGGAGAGTCTGCACCAACAGATCTTGGCTCCGAAGATGAGCCATTTGGCTCTTTTGAAGATGAACACGGTGTGTTTTTCATCATCTTGGGGTCTTTTTCTTGATTGGCAGGATTAGTGACTTGTTCTAGCGTGCGTTTAGGTGTTGCTGGGTTTGGAGGTTGTGGTGTTCTTCTTGTCTCATTAACTTTCGGAGTGAGAGTTTTGTTAACGAACAAATCGAAAAGATCAAATCCTGACAACGGAAGCAACAGCTGGTATAGGTCGGACATCATCTTTTTCTTTTGTTCTTCTTCCAAAAATTGAAGCGAGTCAAAGACGGATTGGGATGTTGGTGTCTCCTCCCCCTCGATAATATTCATCATATAATCTTCCGTTCTCAATTTAAAACAACGCAACACTAGATTTTGATCATCGTGTTCTGACGGCAAATAGGATGTAAACTCATTCTGTGAATTTCGTGTACGAATGAAAAAAGAAGCAATCAATTCAGAGAACCCTTTCCACTCTTGTTGTTTATTCAAGAAAAGCCGTGTAAAGATTTCATAAAACGCAAAACCATCCATCTTGTGCTCTTATTTTTTGCTTTTGGTGTCAATAATTGGAAAGAAATCTTTGACAGCAAGGATGATGAATATGTGTTCCTCCAAATGTTTGCTGGTTGGTGTGTTTGGGGTATTTACTTGTAAATGAATGTTGGTTTTATCACATAACTGCTGAGGCTATTTATTTGAACTAGAGTAATATTTCAAATTCAAAAGCATCCACAAATGTCCAAGAAAAATGGTAAATTCTTCCTCAGTGAGACCCTTGCTGTGTGAATTTTGGAGTGGTTGTTGTTGACTTGTAGATGATGCCTTTTGCGTTGATGATTGAGCAGTACCTTGAGGTTTGGGTGTGCCTGTGCCACTTGTTTGAACTTGTGGTTGCTTCTTTTTTGAAACACCACCAGCATTCTCAGAATATTTACACCTCTCAAAAGTTTCAATATATTCCATCCAGACATCATTCAATTCTGGATTATTGGCCATGTGTTTAAATTTTACAAGCACAATATTGGTAATGTATTGTCGTAGAGTTAAATTGGCTGGGAAAAACAATTCTGGATCGCGACAAGTAATGGATCTCTCAATTAAGAGGGGTGAATATAAAACAAATTCACGAAATGAGAAATAATTTCGTTGAATAATTCTGTACATTTCGTCCATGTGAAGTGACATGATGTTTTTGGAAGAGTCTGAAGGAATGTTGGGAAGGGGTTGTGATGTCATAACGGGTTGATGATGATGAATGACTGTTGATGTTGAATTTGTAGAAGAATTTAAATTACTTCGAGTATGAGGTAATGTGACAGGTGGCGTTTGTACAGCAGTGGCACCACTTGCAAACGATGTTGAATGGCTCATTAAGGAAACTCCAACAGGTTGTGACATGTATGCGGCTGTTTGTCCTGGAAGTGAAGATTGTGCTGATTTAAAATCCTCTGACATTTCATTGAAATGGCTCGATGTAGCATTAATTTTGGAATATTCCATTCTTCGTTCACTTGCTGCAAGTTCCAGAGATTGATGCCCAGCTGTTCTGTTGAACATGGCAGCCACATCATTTGAAATGGAGCTCACCAATGATTCATGAGCTTTGTAATAAAAAACAAAACCTTCATATTTTGGATCTGAGCTGTTGGCTACGAATAAATGTGGAAAATGAGGTAATGGCTTGAGAGCGAAAACCGGTGGCTTCCATTCCATGGAGATTTCTTTGGATTGAATGGAATAACCTTGAATGGATGTAGAGACGGATTTTCGGGTGGCACTTGGCTTGAAAAATTCCTTATCAAAATCTCGATGTGTTTTTTCTCGTTTTTGAAATTGATAGAATCTGTATTTTCCTATAAATGTTGTTGATAAATTTAGGTCGTCATTCAATCATTGATGACCGAGAAATGATTTCGGTCATTCATTAATTTCATGAATATTCATTACACATTGAAAAAAGGATCCATGGCGGAGTAAAACATAAAAACAAGTTGTGACAGAAATTTAGATGTCATCATCACGTACTTTTTGAGTTTCTTAAAATAACACACGTCACCAAAATCAATAAAAACAGCACCACAAACACCGATCCCATAATAATTACAATTGAAATATAATCAATTTGATTCGGAATTTGTGTCAAATCCACTGCTCTTTTTTCGATATTTGTTTGTGTCAGAAATTCGTAAAGATCCTCTCCGTGTCTTCTTGTTGAAATGAATTTGTTACTCCGCAATTCATGATGATAACGAAGCCAGTCTATCATGTCATCATCATAATTATTCTGACGAGGTTCCACGCTTGTCTTATCGAGC